>NW_015645650.1:168954-189046 GCF_001515625.1 Sinocyclocheilus rhinocerous | reverse complement strand
GAGACATGGATGCATTTAACCTGCAGTTACAGATGGATAAATAATGTTTTGTTTTTAAAATGTTGAATGTAAAACGCTGAATACTGATATTTGAAATAATTTAAAACATGAACAAAATAGTAGAAATGTAAAATTAAAACCGCCAGTAGGTGGCAGCAAGTGACCTGATATTTGCAGAAAAACGGTAGGCTACTCTTTGTGTGATATAGATTAAATTAACTATATTAAATTATATAAACATAAAAAAGCATACAGAAGCATTTTTGGTGTCTACAATTTAGAATGCCTTGAATTTGGAGTTTTAATAGACTAATAAATCATGTGCGTGCACTCTCTGTGATATACTTACCATATTATCGCAGACGAGTGGAAACTTGAGTGGAAAATGAAATCATCCGCGGTTGTGCGCGCAGCCGCGCACTTTTTTGCACATGAGCAAAGGTGTTTGTAGGAGTTTAATGCCGAGTTCACACTGCATGATTTTCAAACTTGTCGGATCGCCTTGTTTTCACACTGCGTGACTATCTGGTGTAGCATTCAGTTGCTGCTGTATTCACATTGCACGATGGATCGGCGACAGGGGGTTTCACATTGCATGACTTCACAATAGGAAGAATCGCCGACAGCTCTGTCTGGTCCGCAAACTACGTTACAATACACCAATTTAAAATGCCTTGAATTTTGAGTTTTAATATGTATCGGAGTAAAAGTATACATTTTAATTAGTTAATGTAGTGGAGTAAAAGTAAAAGTTACTCAAGTAAAGTACAGATACTCCCAAAAATACTTAAGTACTGTAACAAAGTATTATTACTTAATTACAATACACCACTGGTAAGTGTGTAAATGTGATGGCAAAATGCAGATCCTAGATCAAGAGCTAAATCTGTTTTCATTTCACCTGATCCTTCATTTTTCACTGTCCTGCCCAACTAGCGGCACTCATCCCTCTGCATATCTACACTTCTCTCCAGTAACTCCTCTGGTCTGCCAAGTTCATCTCCTCTTCCTGCCCGGCACGCTGCCATCGCCTCATGCACACCTTCCACAGCTCTGCGCCAGCCAGCACTTTCAGACTTCTTGCCGTCTCTTTCTTTTGCTTGCTTTGCAGAAAAACAGGCTCATGCAACACAACAGATCATGGTTATTTATTGTCTGCTCCATGTCTCCATTTCACATTGGTCCCTCAGACAGCAGTACTTAGTACTAACACTTTAGATGTTTGGTGATGCACACTACAAGTAAGCATTTCCTGTACTGATATAAGTATGATATTTCACCAGTTTTATGATAAATTATATTGCATATATTGCACTTTTTGCGTTACATGTATTTTGCACAGAATTCAGTAGGAAAAGTTGACATAAGCAAACAGGCTTCAGATCATCGGGTCATTTCAACAATCCAATTGACAGCTTTACTGCACATCACCAAAAATCTGTATCTGTCACTTTGATATGCCTTTTATATTTAAAGGTGCCTAGTGCACATTCGGTATTGCTTGATACAGCCATTCACATAGATTTTCTTTTTTCTCCTGGGCATCACATGTGTTGGCGGGGTGAAGGGAGGTGATGTGTGCATTGATACTGCTGGTCATTCTGACAGGCACTATCTGAATATAGGTGTTTGTTCAGCTGCTGTCATTTGCCTCCAATTGCGCTAATCTCTTCCACCAATATTCATACCATCACAGTTGCTACGATGCTGATTACAAGCCCTATATATCTGTGTCCAATGGCAACAGCATTTACGTTCATTACAATCAGTGACTTGAACAGCAAGATGGTTCTTTCAGAAAGCAAAGCAATGAAGTTCCCAAGGACACAACCTTATCACGCTGTTTCAGGACAGAATTAAACTGAACAGAAATTTACATGACAGACAGTTCAGGGGGGTTTACTTCCTTTGAGCTTGTTTTTTATCTTAAGTCGCAGTAAATTGTCATTCACAACTCACTGTGCTTCCGCAATGTGACATATTTCTGAGTGAAAAGGGATAGAGTATCATTCATGTAACCGTTGGGCATAAATTTAACAATGACAAGGACAATTTGATTCCCAAAAAAATGCATGAACTGATTTAAAAAAAAAAAAAACGTACATCTGCAAAGATAAGCCGATACAGATGAGCCAATTATTTTCAATTTATGGTCAATGTGAAAACTTTTTTTTTTTTTTTTTTTTTTCAGGATGGAAAAAAAAAAAAAAAGTAAAATGGAAAAAAAAAACAAAGCCATTTTGGGATAACAACTTTGCCCATGAAAACAAAGATAATTTTGAGACTTAAAATGAGTTATGATGGCAAAAAAACAAAACATAAACAAAAATTAATATAGGAGAAATGACCAAGTGAAGTGAAATATTTAATATTAACCACTATTGTTAAAGTAATATAAACCAATATTGTTAAATGTTAAAGTGGATAAGCAAATTAATATTTTGATGAAACATTACAAAAACAAACTATTTAGATTTTTTTAATCAAAGTAAGACCAGGAATATGCATTTAGTATAAAAGATATTTCATATTGACATTAATGAATTAAAGCTGGTAGAAAAAAACTAACAATGGAATCATGCCCTGGCGTCCAACTGTGTAGCTGGTAACATTTAAAAAGGAAATCATATCAGCTTCATTCATTTTGAAATCATATCAGCTTTTCATTTCACTCCATGGCATATCTGGCACATTGCTAATTTTCTTGTCATATTACACAAATTGATTTTGTCTAAAGTGATCTAGTCAATATGTTTGCTGTTTCTGTGAGTTCATACATCCCACCTGCACTGAATCAATACTCTGCTCATGCACAGAATGAGAAAAAAATTCATTAAAGTGCAAATGTTCCCTGTGTGTAATTTTCCTCTCTTCTTGCATTTGGCTCATTAGCGAGACGCCGCCGACCGAAGCGGTGCGCACACAGTTACATGAGCGTTGACCCTCGCTGGCTTCACAGGGGAGCCCACCATCCAGTGTGCATGTGAAGGAGAGGAAGGGAAAAAAACCTCTCTAATAAAACGCTCGCTGTAGCAGAAAGTACACCGGCGATCAGCTGACTGCGCTCTGATTCAGCTTAATAACTGCATAAGGAGAGAAATTAAGACAATTAACTTCACACATAATGCCATCAGCGATACTCACGGCAGGGAGCACATGTGATCTTTTGGTCTCCAGTGATGTCATCTTTTCTTCGTGAATGCCTCATCAAACTGACGAGTCATGCGCTGAGTTAGCTCATTCTGACAAACCGGGTTTGTTAATAAGGCTTTATCATGAGGGAATTACACAGTTTGTCTCAGGCAAAAGGACACATCAATACATTCTTAGCGGTTTGGAGGTCTTTTTTTTAATAGGAAAGGGCCTTACAAAAGCTCTGTTGAATATTCATTAAAACTAATCTTTAAAAACACAAATAGTTTAATACTAAATATTTTTAATTACATATTTAAATATATATGATATATTAAAAATACTTCTTAAATTATATTTTAAAGGAATAGTTCATCCAAAAATTAGGAGTTTGTTTCTTCATCAGAACAAATTTGGAGAAAATATGCATTACATCATGTGCTCACCAATAGATCCTCTGCAGTGAATGGGTGCCATCAGAATAAGTTCAAACAGATGATAAATACATCACAATAATCCACAAGTAATCCACAAAATGAAAAGCTGCGTGTTTGTTAGAAACAAATCCAAGACGTTTTTAACTTCAAACGAGTCCTCTATCCATATGTTGCTTTCTACAGTGAAAAAGTTTTCTCATCTGAATCAGAAGAGAAATATGCACAGATCAAGCACCATTTACATGAAAAAAAAAAGTTATTAATTTTGATGTGAGGAGACAGCAGGTGATGGAATATCTCCTTGGAGGAATAGTTATTATGGATTATGGGCTGGTATTTTGGCCAGAAGCAATGGTTTAAAGTTAAAATGCTTTAATGATGGACTTGTTTCTTACAAAAGTTTTCTCTTCACAAGGCTTGAATTGTTTGTGTAACTGTTTTAACTCTCATTCTGATGGCACCCATTCACTTCTGGTGATCTATAGGCATGTAATGTTAAATTTGTCCAAATCTGAAGAAACAAACTCATCTACATCTTGGATGGCCTGAGGGCCAGTAAATGTTTAACACATTTTCATTTTTGGGTGACCTTTGGGTCCTTTAATATATAATAAATTTATGTTAACTCTTTCGCAAATATTAATTTTTCATACTGTACTGTGTGTGCACATTACAATGTTGCAATGTCTAAATTCACTTTTTTAGATTTTTATTTTCTTTTCTTTAGGCATAATAGTATATCATTTTAATATCTGACATTTATCAGTTATTAGCCATAACATGAAAATTATTGTTAGCCTTTCGGTATCAGACAAAGTAAAATACCTATTCACATAAATAAATAAAAAACCTTTACACCATTTTGATTGGACAAAAATTTATGGTTTGTGCAAATTAGAGGTTGTAATGGTTGTCTGTTTGCCAGTCATTCTGTTCTTTGTTCCCTTTGGGTTTTGCCTTATTGTTTGTTCTAGTTTTTCTATGAAATACTTGCACATAGATCCTTGCCTCTGCCTGTTTTCCGCAGCTTCTCCACAACGTTACAGTTTAACAGTCTCTTTGACTAGTGCATCTTTGAGCCTATATTTAGTATAAGTAAAATACTTAAGTACTGTTAAAATCAGATACTCTTAAGACTTTTACTCAAGTTGTTTTGGAATTGGTGACTTGTAACGTGTAGTGGAGTAATTTTCACTGTAAGGTATCTGTACTTTTACTCAAGTATGGTTTTTAGGTACCTCTGTATATATGTGATGTGAACTGTGAACATATACTAATGTGTACAGAAATTTTAAAGGAAACTCCAAAATCCTAATACCAATCTTTTAAAATTTGAATTTAGGCATTATAAATGTACTTTCTATTTAGTTTGAGATTTGCTAAAGATTACATTTAACAGGATAATTCAAATTGACTAACTTTAAGTGAAAATTAGATGACAGCAAAAGCAATGTAAAACAGGTGAAGACTTGCAGAATTAAATATCCGTTATCAACAGATATCAATAAATTTAACAAATAATAATTAATTAATTAAAAATAATGAAAAATCAGTAACACTACAATAATGGCATTTTTTCGACATAATTAGTTAATGCATTAGCTATAAAGTAATAATGAGCAATATGTCTTCACAGCATTTATTAATCTTTGATAATGTTAGTTAATAAAAGTACAATTGTTCATTGTTTGCTCATGTTAATTCACAATGCATATAATGTTAACAGGTACAACTTTTGATTGTAAAAATCTATTTGTAAATGTTGAAATTAACATTTACTAGGATTAATAAATGTAGTACTAGTAATAGTTTTAGTAGTAGTTTGTTGTTAGTTATGTTAACTATTGTAGTTAACTACTGTTAAAGGGGACATCAGATGCCCATTTTCCACAAGTTGTTATGATTCTTTAGGGTTTTCATGAAAATTTTATAATAGACATGTGCCAGTATTCGGTAATGCGATATATCACGGTAATGATTATGCACAATATCATTAATGGTAATGAATATGCACGATATTGTATATTTTATGACAACATTTTTTTGCCACTAAATTTCAATACCGTGATAATACCGTATAGGCTACTGTGATAAAAGCATTAGCAATTAATCGCAACAAAAATTTGATACCGTCATATGCCTAGTCTATAACTTACTTTGGTTAAAATTTCTCAATGATAGTGTAAAACAACACCCTTTTTACCTTGTCAAAAACAGCTCTGCTCACAGCGACCCATTTCGGTGCATGTCCCTTTAAATGCTAATGAGCTCTGCTCACCCCGCCCCTCTCTTCCATGGGGTGACGAGCCGTTCTTTGAGAGACTGTTAACTTTAGCCACATTCGTCATGGAACTTGCTAACATTATTAGGAAAGGCGTTCTGCAAAGATTCATAAAAAACCTTATACTCACTTCTTCTGGAGGTGAAGCTGGATCATGAATGATTTAGGCAGATTCAAACATGAATTCAAGCATTTAATCAAAATTCGACTTACTCAAAAAAAATTTTTTTTAATTGGTTACCATCCACTGACAAAGCAGTCTGTAAAATTTGGACGTGAGAAACTGTGGCGATGAACAGCAATCAGCTAAGTGGACAGACATTCATATTCTGTATAGCCTATCTCCTATTAGATACAAATGGCTAAAGCTCCTGGGGCTTATGATCAGCATCCAAACCACATACAGTGGAGTCACACCATCTCTGGTGTCCTATAGTGAACCACAAACCAAAAGCCCAAGCTAGAGAGCTGTGGTAAAAACATGATCCACCCCAGGCTCAACAGGAGAGAGATGATGAGCACTATGAGGACACATCTTACACAACACAGCCCTGTGTGAGAAGACTGATCGTGCCCCTTTTTCCCGCTCTCACTCTAACTTTCTCTCACATTCTCTCTCGCTCTCTCCTTCAAAACTTAATATAGGAGGCAGAATGTGGTTTCTCAGTAAGTGGGTTATGTGGAGCTTCAAATAGACATAGCCGACAATGGGGAAGACCCAAGTCCATTCTCCATGCTGTCTTCAACCCTCTCAAACTTCTCTGCAAAGCAAGCATGTCAAGACAAACTATTAGAACACTATTATTACTTCATGAATATAACCAAAGCAATTTAGCTCTCACAACTCTAGTTCAATTACATGTCTGGTGAAGAGGTGGCTCCCATTGTTTCTGAAACGGCCCCTCTTAACATTCCCTGGACAAAATGGAGAATTGCTTCATGCTCAATTATGACCATAAATTATTCTAGACTGACAAATTTGCACACAGAGCACAGCAATATATTAGGGGTGGGCGCTACACCGGTATGAAAGTGACTACCGGTATTATGTTGTTCCATGATATGGATTTTGCTATATCGTGGATACCGTTATATATTCATGAATTCAAATGTTGTATGTATATTGTTTTGTTCAATTTGGTACGCTTTGCAAATTTTAACACAAATGACGATTAAGAGTCGTGGCTGGACATTTTTGACCTCTGTGTGCAACGCCGTACTTCACAGGCATTAGTAATCAAACACATAGAGCATCGTAACAGACCAAATGAATAGAGCACAAATCGCCTACTCCAGTGGTTCCCAAACTGGGGGGCGCGGAGCTATGACAAGGGGGGCACGGCAAGGCTGAGGGATAGTGTACAGTCAGCAGATTATTTTGCAAAATAAACCTCTGCAGGGTGATAAAGACTACACTGCGTAATTTTCCCTCCTATTAGCCGCTTGGTTAGCGGCTACTTGCCTGATAAGTAAATAATTGAGCGCAAAATATAAATTTTACATATTTTAATTACCTCAGCATGACTCGCAGTACCCGCTTGAGCGCTCCGTTATCAGTTGTAGCAGTTGTGGTTGTATCAATAACAGACCACTAGATGGCGCGATTGAAGAATCAGAGTTGTATTGCAGGGAGTCATGTAGAAATATAAATCTGAACAAGAGACCTCCTTACTGAAGTGAAAGTGTTGACTGGTGTCACTATCTCGCGAACGCGCCGGCGGATCTCGACCAAACTCGGGGGATCCCTTCAGGTCGAGGAGCCCTCTCCGGGCTATATTAAGTACAATAAATATCACATACTTTAAGACTTTTACTCAAGTAATATTCTAAACGGTGACTTCAACTTCTACCAAAGTCATTTTCTGGTAAGATATGTAATTTTACTTGAGTATGGCTTTCAGGTACTTTATACACCACTGACACTTACTATATGCATATATGTGTCTCTGTGTGTGTGTATGGGATGTTTTATATATATTAGTGCTATAAATTAATGTGTTAACACATGCAGTAAATTTTTTTTCAGTTTTACACATTAAAAATATTTAATGCAATTATCGCAGGGGTGGATCTAGGGTTGCTTCTGTTTCTTTTTTCTTGACAAGAATTGCATTTATTTAGATGCAGAACGTCTTTACGACCACATCAAACAGGAGACTTCAGGCATGCACACTCAGCGAGTTTCCTCGAAAACAGTCGGTTTTTCGTAAGTAAACATAAACAGTTGAGAAAAAAATTGGATGTGTGTCAGTATCCGTGAATGGTGTCTTAAAGTGACATTGCCTAATTTACCAGCTGCTGCCAGTGTCCTTAATGTTAATTTAGAAAGAAAAGAAAAGAACAGAAAATATACATATAGAGTCAAGAAAATGCAATGTTACTTTACATTTGATTATTCAGTTTCTATACTTGAACACCTACAAACCTAAAAACCTAAAGCATTGTTTAATTTGTATCTTTGTTCTGTTTTTTATTTGTTCTATTGCTTGTAATTTGTTCATGTTATCTTATTTACCAGTGTTGGGCTAGTTACTCAAAGAATGTAATATATTACTCATTACTAGTTACTCATTTCAAAAGTAATATTGTTACTTTACTTATTACTTTCTGGCAACAGTAATTAGTTACACGTTACATTACTTTTTCTTCACGCCCCACAGAAGTTGTAACTTCCACATAAAATTCTAGTGATTGATAGTGACATTCAAGTAGAAGTGTTGTATTAATCTCATTAATTGTCATGTGTAGCTTGAAGCTAATTGTCATTTCTCCGTTACCCATATGCGATTATATTTCATTAAGTTTGTAAGAAACTTAAATTTTCCTAAAAGATTTTTAATTATAGTAATATAATGTACCACATGCTGATCAGAGGGATGTAAAGTAAAGCCAAAACTTACACAAAAGGGCTCATGATCATTTTTTTTCCTGACAAAATCAATATAATGGAATATTTCTATCTGCTGAATGTAAGCTTTTCCATATTCCAAGCTTGCCTGCTGCACTGGGGACATCACATGCATGTGCGAGTCGTGAAAATTATGAAAATAAATGATTTGATTGTTGGATTTTAAATCAGCGGGGTGGAGGCATCAAAAGTAACTAAGTAACTAAGCTGTTTTATGGATGGTAACTGTAATATTATTACTGAAATCTTATTAGTAATTAGTTACACTACTAGTTACTGCAAAAAGTAATATTATTACAGTTACTAGTTACTGCCCAACGCTGTTATTTACTGACTATTCACTTATCTTCAATAATGTTTGAACTTTATATTTGTTAGGCTAGAAGTTTTTAGAAGCTAGAAATTGGAATGAGGAAATGTAAAATTTGACTGGTATCTAAAATTACGGTGTCATATAAGCTTTTTTTTTTAGAATACAAGAAAACACATATTGCCTCGTGGGCAGCTCGCGAACATGTAGCGACATTGTGCTTCGGGCGTTTCAAATTCGAGTCCTGGGAGTGGGACCTTTCCCAATCCCACCACCCCCGCTTCTTCGGCAGTGAAAATTTTGGCAAGCCAAGTAAAAAATTAGGGGGGAAAAATCTTAACTTTGAGCTATATATTTATTATTTTGACATTTTATTTATTTATTTAAAGGAATTTGTAGTTTTTGTACTAAATTGATCCAAAGTCACAGTAAAAACATTTATAATGTTACAAAAAGATACACTTTGACTATATTCATCAAAGAATCCTGAAAGAAAAAGTTTCACTGGGGTAATGGCTGCTGAAAATTCAGCTTTGTCTTCACGGGAATAAATTACATTCGAAATATATTAAAATAGAAAAGAGTTATTTAAATTCTAATCATATTTAACAATATTAATGTTTTTACTGTATTTTTAAATTAAATAAATGCATCCTTGGTGAGCATAAGAGACTTTCAAAAACATTAAGAAATATTACCGCCCCTTTTGAATTGTAGTGAGTATAATATAATATAATATAATTAGGGATATGCCGGTATCAAATTTTCATGTTGCGATTAATTGCTAATGCTTTTATCACGGTATGCGGTATTATCACGATATTGAAATTAAGTTTAAAAAAAAAAGTGCTGTCATAATACAGTATAACAGGTTTAATCAAATTTTTCTTATAACAAAAAAAACTGAACATTTAAATGCAATAAAGCAATACAGAAAAATGTAAAAGTTAAAAGTTTTACACAGATTAAAGTGCAAAAGAACTATAAAGACCAATAGGTATCACTTTACAATAAGACCTCATTAGTTAACCTTAGTTAATGCATTAACATTCACAATGAGCAATAGCTACATTTACTACAGAAGTTATTAATCTTTGTTTAAAAAATACAAGTCTTAGCTCATGTTAGCTCATTAAATAACACAACTGCAACTCTCGATTTTAACATCCTGTTATTAAATATTGGAATACCTAAGATTAATGAATGTTCAGAAGAATTTTTAATTGGCAGTTTATGTTAACTAATGAATTAACTAATGTTAACTAATGAAGCCCTAATGTAAAGTGAGGGCTCAACCTGTGCAGCGCACATGCCCTTTTTGCCCTTACACTCCGAAGTGCCCTTTTTTTGCTGATGGTGGGTTTTTTTTTTCCTTCAATAAATCAATGATATTGGTCACCCTTTACATCTGTCTGTCTGCTTTACAAATATTTAGCTAATGAAAGGTATTAAAAAGAGCTCGTGACTAAATCTTGTTGGATCCGCTCAAACTGTCAGTAAAACCTCATAACTCCACCCCCTCTATCTTGACTGAATGAACTGAAGTTCCACAGCAGCTGAACTAGGTCTGCAAGGGTAAATAAAGATCTTGTTGTTTGATTAAGTACAGCGTTTTCTTTACGCAAGAAACACTATGTCTATAAAGGCTTATAATTTATGTATTTGAAACTGAGCACCATGCCCATATAGCTACAACAAACACCTGGTGATGAAAACGTAACGCCGCCGTTTTAATGACGGACGAAATGCACATTTGCACACATTCGCTGGTCAGAAACCCCGTAACTGCATTTGAGTTTGACACAAAGCGACTGAGCGATCCTCGTCACCTAGGTAAAATATATTTCTAAGAAATTTATGATTGCTGATAACACTTAATTTATTAACATTTAATCATATTATATGGTCGCATGGCTAATTCATGTTTACGCTGTTAATATGCATGTATTCTAGCTAGCTAATTTTTTTAACTAGTATTCTATACTCTCCGCTCATCTTCAAATGTATAAACGTAGTAAAACATGGTTTTACTACAGTAATGTTGTAGTAACCAAAAAAAACTTTACAGAATCAAATCACTTTCATTCAAAACAGAAGGAATAATATAATATAATATAATATAATATAATATAATAGTTGTACTTATTTAGCCTATTTAAAATCATATTAATTTTTTTTGTGTAGCCTATTTATTTTGTGTGCTATGATTTTTTTTTTTCTCTGATCCGGCTCATCTGCTAAATGTGCTTCAGCAGTAGCGCAGCCCACCGCTACACTCTGATGCTTCCGGCTCTGTAAGGCCAGGCAGACTCGTGTCCTAGATATGAACTCATGGCTGAATTAGCTCTATTGTTACATAAGGAAGGAGGAATTAAAAGCTGGTTGTTTCATCTCGGCTCTATGGAAGTATATGTGTTCAAAAATTCAATTTGAAATGTAATATGCAAAATGGCAATGCAATATGTGAACTGGCAATGTATTTCTGTATTTAAATTTATATTTTCCCATACATATGTGCAACATTTAGTGCAAAATGAAAATGAAAATTCAATTATATAATTTAAATGTGCCATTTTCTACACTAGTTTTAATATGCAAATTAAAAACATATTTTAAAGCTTTATAAGTTGTAAAATGAAAATGTATTACCCAAATTGATTAGATATGTTTAACATGTCCAAGCAAAAACTGTAGCAAAATTATCATTTAAATGCTGTTTTTCCTAAATGCATTTAGACTTAGGGGTAGGACACTTGAGCATTTTCATCATAATACCGCGTGATAATTGTAGCAAAATGCAGTGAGAATTTCAGAATGCATTCTGAGCCAAAGGTGCAGCAAAAGGGTAGCAAAATGGTGATTTAAATGTCTTTTATTTTTTTTAAATGCATTGACACTTACATATATGACGTTTCAATTGCATTTTCATTAAATACCCTGTGATGAATATAGTTTACGTCATTGTGGATTTGAAAATGCATTCTGAACCGAGCACGCCCCCTACCTGTCAATCATTACATCAAGGCGGGGCTCGGCAACAGGATGCACAATAGGTCAATATTCACCATTAACCAAACGCTTTTTACCTGCCTGAACATCTCTCACCGTTTACACTCCGATTGATGCACATACTGTAAGCAAACAGACAGTGCTATTCTACACTTATTTACTACCTTACCTTATATTTTATTACTCTTTTATTTTTAATCCGTAAAACAGCGTATGTTCCGTGGCGCCTGAACTTCACGCGCCTGCCACAACATCTCTCACTGTTTACAGCCATCGTACACCGCGAATGATGCCGTGATTTTTACCTTGGCTGTGGCATGTTCTGTGACAGCTGCGCCTAGATCTGACTGGTGAACTGTCGTCTGGGGCAGGCACAGTGAAAGTGGCAGCATTTTCTGTATGGTAACGGGCATCAATCGGAGTGTAAGAGAAATCTTGAGGCAGGTGCGACGCTTATAGGTGCCACGGGATGTGCGAGAGGAAATAAGGCAACATGTCTACACCTGATGCGAGCGGCGTGGCAAAAGACAGCCTTGAACCCATTATAATCAGCGATGCTGTCTACAATGGACAACTGTCGCGTCTGATGTAGACACGGTGTAAGGTGGCAAGTAAATAAGTGTAGAAAAGCACTGTGTTTGCTTACAGTATGTGCATCAATCGGAGTGTAAACGGTGAGAGATGTTCAGGTAGGTGAAAAGCGTTTGGCTAATGGTGAATATTGACCTATTGTGCGTCTTGTTGCCGAGCCCCGCCTTGATGTAATGATTGACAGGTAGGGGGCGTGCTCAGCTCGGAATGCATTTTCAAATCCACAATGACTTAAACTATATTCATCACGGGGTATTTAATGAAAATGCAATTGAAACGTCATATATATGTGTAAATGCATTTAAGAAAAATAAAAGACATTTAAATCACCATTTTGCTACCCTTTTGCTGCACCTTTGGCACAGAATGCATTTTGAAATTCTCACTGCATTTTGCTACAATTATCATGCGGTATTATGATGAAAATGCAATCCCAAGTGTCCTACCCGTAAGTCTAAATGCATTTAGGAAAAACAGCATTTAAATGATAATTTTGCTACAGTTTTTGCTTGGACATGTTAAATATATCTAATCAATTTGGGTAATACATTTTCATTTTGCAACTTATAAAGCTTTAAATTAAAATATGTTTTAAAACTAGTGTAGAAAATGGCAAATTTAAATTATATAATTGAATTTTCATTTTCATTTTGCACTAAATGTTGCTCATATGTATGGGAAAATGTAAATTTAAATACAGAAATACAGTGCACTTTTACATATTGCATTGTCATTTTGCATATTACATTTCAAAATGAATTTAGCTACCAATATGCTTCCATACAGCCCAACCTTGGACTAGGGTGATACCAAGACGTATGAGTCCCTTCAGGGAAATAAAAAGCACACACTGTGAAGGAACATTGTTCCTGTTTTATCTCTATTATGTGTGTAATAATCCCTGTAGTATGTAGAATTTACATTTACTCAGGACTGCCTGGGATTTAAAGGTCTTTTAGATATTTTTGAGATGATGTGCTTCACTGTGGTGTTTACAGTGAAAACATTTTCCTTTGAGCATGGCTAGCTAAATAAGACTGGACATGATACTCTCATCCGTGGTGCTGTCAGCGTAATATTTATGCTCGCTCTGTCTCTCCATCCCTCCCTCTTTCCCTCTCTGCTTATTTTGCTTCACTCTGACTCCAGTCCCTAGTTTCCTCATGGCGTGTATCAGTATATCACGAACACGATTTTGTGCACTAGCAAAGGCCTTGATCCACTAAACATTGGGACACTGATGACTTCATTACCTGCAGCATGATTACAAGGTCTCACATTAAAATGTAGCAGGTGTTTATTAAAGCTGCAGTCCGTAACTTTTTTTTGGTTAAAAATGATCCTAAATCAATTTTTGGGCAAGTACATAACCGGCCAGTGTTCAAAACTATCTCCTTACCTTAGCCCGATTCACAACGGTAAGCTTGTAATAATGTTTTCTAATTTGAGTGGTACTTGAGGTTTTCATGGGAAATACAAGCATGCCGCCGTTCGTCTTTGTGTCATTACGTCACGTCTGTAAACATAAAGAAGCATTAAAACATTAGATTCATCCACGCTGAGGAGCCGTGCCGATGCACAACCCACGTAAAGATTATAATTCTGCAAATAACTGCAATTGCAGGTTTCAAACAGAGTTGTCCACCAAGAGGCAAGACTTGCGGACTGCAGCTTTAAGTACATCACTGTATATCTCATTGTCATGTGCTTTTTTGTAGCTGTTAAAAATACAGTACCATTATGAAATTTAATCACAGAAAATACGCATTAATATTATCAATATAAAATGTACCAGATTTAGCTGAGAAAAAAAAACTTAAAAGACAACTAAGAGATATCTTAAAATAATAAACTTTGTCTTAAAATATTTACAATAGAACTTCTGCACAATAGAACCCTCATACAATAGAACTCTAATAAAACAAAACCGTTTCGGTTCCCATTGACGTCCATTGTATTTTTATTTTTTTTGTCCATACAGTGGAAGTCAATGTGAACCCAACCTGTTGGGTTACCAGCGTTCTTCAAAATATCGTGGTACTCTCATGAATGGCAGCAGAGACTAAAACGGAAGAGAATAAATCATTGAATAAAGTCATTATTTTTGTTTTCTTTGCACACAAAAAGTATTCTCGTAGCTTCATAAAATTAAGGTTGATCGACTGATGTCGCATGGACTATTTTTATGATGCCTTTACTAAGGTTCTGTGCCCGGTTGCATAAAGCACCTTAAGTGTAATTTTCCCTTAAGACAGCCCTTAAGTTTCCCTTACACTTAAGGGCGTTGGATAAAATATCCCTTAAATGTTACTTAAGGGTTTCTTTAGGTGAAATGTCATAAACCCTTAGAGTTTCTCTTAAGTATCCCTTAAAAAGGGTTGGAAAATGTCACCTTAAGTGTTACACAAAAGTCTTCTAAGTCATGATCGGCCTCTTTATATGTTAAACAGATTTTAATTTACGCATATATTCACATATAAACATTGATCAAATTACATACAGCACATATAATTAGCTCAAACGTGAGTGCGTCACACTCGAGAGCAAATTTATATTCCATAATATTTTATTCCTGTATTTTCCTACATATTACCTGGAGATGACTTGAAAAACACACATAAACCATGTATTGTTGCAATCGTGTGTTTATTGTGTTGACGACGTTTCTGCTTTTTATTCAGCTTATAAGATAGGCTACTTCTATGATTCCGGTTTGGACTTTCAGCGCGAGAGCGCCCTCCGGTTTCGAGTATGAATGAAACACACATTGCATGAGAGTTTAACGCTTTAATGTTTACATCGTTTTGGATACGAATAAAACATCATGCATAGACTATCTTGTCTGTTTGCATTTAAATATGTATTTATTCACAGTAGTCCCTGAAAACCTCTACATGGACAGAAATGATGAGAGATCTTTATTTGTTGTCCAAAGATGAATAAAAGTCTTATTTGAACTGACACGAGGGTGAGTAAATGATTTTTCTGAATTTTCAGTTTTGAGTGAATTATCAATTTGAGTTTCTGTCTCGTCTGGTCCTTCTCTTTCATATTTGGTTTTCTTTTTTGTTTTCCTTATCCATATTATATTGTTTGCTGTGAAAACTTACACCGCTATCTGCATTAACAAATAACGTGACCATGGCAACAGTCGATTTTTTAACGGCAAAACCTGGGTCGCTGTCGTGAAACACTTAATGGTTTCCCTTTGCTAAGGGAAGTGTTTAAGGGATTATATGCAACACCCTTAAATCATTCCCTTAGGTAAGGGGAAATCACGCCTTAAGTCTCATACTTAAGGGAAAAACTTAAGCTGCTTTATGCAACCGGGCACTGGGCCTTAATTCGGTGTCCTGAAACATTACACTTGTCTTTGACCATTTAGGCTCTCTAAATAATAAAAAAATAGATTATTTTAGCCAATCAGAGGTCAGTAATTTTGTGTATAGAGTGGGACGCAGGAAAAAAAGCATAAAAATGCCATGTTCAGCTTGTATCACTAGGGTTAGTTTGTCATACAATAAGCAATTTTGCTACCGATGACGGTCTCTTCGTAGGTCAGGGTACGGAAAGAACAGGCGTAACTAAGTGTAGTGGAAATTTCAGAACAACTAACATTGCTTACTGTACCTTTAAGAAGGTGATGGCATTTCCATCATAGGAATCCAGTGAGCAGCTGATGCTGTCTGGGAGCGGATGTTTCAGTGCACTGGAGTGGTTTTGACAGTCCTAAAAATACCTGACACTGTTGCTAGTGCGCTTAATAAACTAAGCAGGAATGCACCTTCTGACTTGCTTATTGTTTATTTCACAGCAATTAAAATAGAATATTTATGCATCATTATTTAGGCTGTATTTCACCATGCATTGAAGCACAATCTCAGTGCTCTTTTTCTTGTCCTATCACAGGCTCAGAGCTGAATTGTGGCTGACGGGTGATAGACAGCTACTGTGTGCTCGTATGAGCTGCGCTACTGTCTGTGAAAATCACGTCAAGGGCGTCGCCTTTGCGTCCAAATGCATCAGTGGTGACATGCTCGGTCATGATGGGGCAGAGCGGAGTGTTGTGGGGCTTTGAGGGTTGGACTGAGTAAAGAGTTATTACAGACACATTGTGAGGAAAGAGCGCAGTCTGAGAGACGTTCTCCATCAGAGAATTACCAGTGTTCATTATCACACCCCCGTCCCTACTCTGACCTTTCCTTCTCTAATCCTGTCTGACATTTTGGGCACACGGCTGTGTGTAATTGAGGCAAAAAAAAGGGAAAAGTGGGACATGAAATGCCAGCTGTTTGAGTTTGACTGTGTCAGGCATAGCGTGCTGATAAAACAGGTGTCTGCTCGCTTATTCAGCTTCCATTTCTTTGATGAACTCAATGTGGTGGTTTTGTGTACCTTATTAAAATGTCAATTTAATAAATGTTTGAGGCTCCTGACCCTGGCGTCCTGGCATCTGTTCAGTGCCAGCTCTTGGCATCTGGTCACATAATCGCTGCCGCAGTTTAATTGTCTAAATGTCTTTTCTCCATGCTGGGAACGTCATGTGTGGTGAGCATTTTGTTGCATGATGGCAACTGTACATTTAAAGGGATAGTACAAACAAAAGTCTAAAATGTAAAAATAGATCTTTTCCATGTTCATAGTGGCCAATAATTATTTTAAAAATATTAAAAGCTGATATTACATTTAATTTCATTATATATATTCTTATTAAAATATTAAATCATATTTTTAAGAAATGTTAATAAAATGTGTTAAATTAAATTAAATTATTAATTAATTTAATAAGGATGCACTAATTATTCTGGTAATTAAGATAATCCAATAATTATTTTCATGTTATGGCCAGTAAAGCCTGATGTTACATTTTACATACATTATTAATTTTAATAAAAAAAAAAAAAGTCTGAGTTAGTTAAATTTTAATAAATATAAATAAATTAAATGTATACATTTAACTGTTCATTAATAAATTCAGTAGGGATGCACTGATTATTGTGGTTGATATGAAAATTCAATAGTTATTTTAATATATTATTGCCAGTAAAGGCTGCTATTTTATTTTAATATTTTTTTTAAAATAAATTATAATAAAAACAAATACATTTATAAAAATAAATTCCGAAATTAAATTAATAATTTAAAAAATAATCTGCAATAATGTTATTAATAAATTAAAGTGAAATTGAATTAGAATGTAATTTTATTACATTATAAATTTAATTTTATTTAAAAATGATATTTAAACATTTTATTTAAAAATAAGATTCTTTAAGAGTGATAATAAATTATCAGTGTTTTTAAAGATTAACGTCAAGTGACAGCAAAGGTAATCTAAATATGTATAGGGAAAATGTGCAATTACATATGCAATGTGATACTGATTTAAAGGGCACCTATTATGCCCCTTTTTACAATATGTAATATAAGTCTCAGGTGTCCCCAGAATGTGTCTGTGAAGTTTCAGCTCAAAATACCCCACAGATCATTTATTATATCATTTTGAAAATGCCTATTTTGAGTGGAAGCAGAAACATGCTGTATAAGAGCATGTCTCTTTAAATGCAAACGAGCTGCTGCTCCCCGCCCTCTTTTGCAGAATAGAGAAGTGCCTTTACAGCTTGTATCTGCTAAAAAAAACATCTGTTTGGTTTTGATTATCATGTCTATCCTGCTGAAATCACGCATTTTAAAGCCATATTAGTTTAAACTATTGATGGATGGTTTTCTGAGCGCAAACATCCGTAGCACGCGTATAGAAAGTGGCTGCACACGGCATGTGAGTACTAAGTTCACTTTCACACACGAGTTTATGTTAAAAACGCACATAAGTTACAAAAACACAGTCGGTTATGTTTGTGAAGGTAAACATCTGGGAAAGAAATCGCATGTTTATATTACAGCTGTGTATTAAGTGACATCAGCATAATATACAGTACCTATACTGCTATCTATGCTATTAATATGACCCAAAGAATCATATAAAAGCAGAGAATCACTCACTGCTTGACTGAATAACGTCTATAAGGAGACATTTCTTACTTGAATGCTGCTTTTAAATGCTCTAGCGTGAAGATAAACATGGCGGATTGTGTGCGGCTCACTCAGGGTGGGGTCTCGGCTTGATTACGGCAGTGTCAATCAACAATTGTGGGTGGGGCTGGTAAATTGTGATGTCACACTTTACGGATTCTGTGATCGGCTTGCTCTGAGACGCTGCTAATGATATATGGAGATTTAAAAAAAAAAGGAGCGGGTGGATTTTTATCATTATAGGGTGGTTGTGTACACACACTGCCAACACACATTTATGTCCGAACAACATGTGAAAGTGAATTTTGCATAATAGGTGCCCTTTAAATGTGCATCCCATATTGCCTTTGTCATTCTAGGTGTCTTCCTTGGAAAGACCGCCTTGCCTGTTCACCTCATTCCATTTTAATCACAGGTCACGTATTGACACACATTATCTGCTGTCTTGGCCCTGGGAATTCCCAGAGTTCAGATCTTTTTGTCTCTCTCCTAAAGCTTGTACATATTTAACGGCTAATTGTTCCCGTGGGCGCCCGGCAAAAGAGGGACAGTGATGGATCAACCAGCCAAAATGTTTTGGACTCAGCTTGTCTCTGCTAATATAGCCATTAAATTATTTGTGCATGCGTATCGCACATTAAGACCCTGACTGCTGGAAGGAGGCCAGCCTCCAGCCGGATGGAAGGATCAGGTCGGGAGGGACGGGTGTTTGTCAGAGACAGTGAGATAGAAGTCAGGAGAGTTCTCCCAGAAGGCCATTCTGCAGTGCAGTGCTGGGTGATGGATGAAAGGAGCGTTTGGAGGGATAGATGGCCTCCTAAGATTTGGATCTGCTCCAAATGCTCTCAGAAGATCCCTCTTGCCTGTGGTGTCTTGCATGTTAATGCACATCAACAGGAATTACAAATTTAATCTGCAAGTTGCTTAAGGAACTCATTACCACCTTTGCATTGGTGTATATTTCTTTGTAAATACACAATACTATTATACTATTTTGTTATTACAATACTATACCTTCAGCACTCCATACCATTATTGTCTATACCAGATTTGATACCACAGCAAAAACGAATATGCTAGTAAACAGGTTGCTTTATTTAACAAGTTAAATATTAAAATAATATTTTTTATTTTTGTTTAAAATAATGTATTTAAGATTTTTGATTAATATTATCAACATAACACAACGTGACAGGCTGTATATCTGTAGATCCAGTGTTATATTAGTATAATTAAGATACTATTATAGTTTTTATTCATATTTTGAATAAGTTTTTATCTTGTTTTCTTTTTTAATTTTAATTTGAAATTTTTAGTATTTTTGTTGTCTGTTTTTGTTATTTTTAGTAGTTTGTTTCTCTCTCTCTCTCTCTCTCTCTCTCTCTCTTTCT
>NW_015645650.1:153243-165858 GCF_001515625.1 Sinocyclocheilus rhinocerous | reverse complement strand
AATAGGGATGTGTGGAGGCAGGGGGAGGAGAGTGGGATTGAACTCAGGTTCGGACCAAACAATCAGAACAAGTGTGAAAACAGCCTGAATCCTCATATCGAGCCAGACTCTCATGCTTTCAATAATCACGGGATGTTTACATTTATGAAACATTACTCTAAGATAAGACAAATGAGTATTTTATCAGAAATGCAGCTCAAAATGCATTCAAACACATCTAACTAGCAGTTCCCTATGGCTGTGGGATCCGCTCCTTATTTTGTTGAACTTTCCTCATTTAAGTTTGAACAGTTTTGTTTTGTCGTTTACGACATACAGACGACTACAAGGAATGTGTGGCTTACTCGCTCAGCCAGAGTGGTTGTTGAGGGATTGTTTTGTTTTTTAAAGCATACATAACCACAGTCTGAGCTGGAAGGATTAGCTTAGCTTAGCCCAGTCACCGCAAGCTGCGTAACAGAGCAGTAGGGCTGGAGCGCAGGAGAGCAGGGAGTGGCTTGAGCGGCGAACACACACATAAACACACGCTGTGGCCCAGGCCTTCAAATCTCTCCTCTTCCGCTGCGTGTCATGTGATACGGGCTTAGGGAGTCAACCAGCTAAAGAAATGTGGTCTCTCGCAGCCAGCCAGGAAACCTTTGTGACCATACAAGGCACTTCCTTCCCCAACTCTTGTCTTCCTGTTGGCTATGTATGGAGTTTCCTGCCCTTTCACTCCATCCCTTTCACTCTTTTTCTCTTTCTCAGTATTGGCTGCTTGCCCTTGTAAACTGGCTGGTTTTTTTATTTTTTTTCTCTCTCTCTCTCTCTCTCTCTCTCTCTCTCTCTCTCTCTCTCTCTCTCTCTCTATTTATTTTAATTTATTTGATTTATTTAATTTAATTGATTTATTTTTTTATTTCATTAGTTATTTTAGTAAATCAAGGTAAACTCAATTAAAATGAGAAAATTTGCCTTGGCAACTAACTGAAATTGTATTTAATTATTATTTTTTAATTATAGTTAAATATTACATTAATTTTATTTCAAGTAACATAAATGTTCTGAAAATAGTTTTAATTTTAATTTTAGTTTCAGTTTTAGTTAACTGTAATAACCCTGCATATATCCTATTTGGACATAAATGTATGGTTTCATTTGCATTTGTTTGTTTGTTGTTTTACTTTCTAAAAATAAAGACATTTTAGGGTTTAAAATATTTTATTATAAATATATTTAAATATTTAAAATGTAAAATAAAATATAAAAAAAGTCAGGCTGTATATCCATGTTTACGGCTATTAAAATTTTGGCTGAAAAATGTCATTTAATATTTTAAATATTATTACAATTTGATACTGTTGAAAAAATAGAAAAAAAAGAATGATACATTTAAACATGAAACACTAAAAACTAAAATAATTTATTTATTTTTTATGTTTATTTTAGTATCATCTTGGTACCAAAGTATCGTCCTTCTGACATCCCTAAAATCTACCCACAAGGTTGACTTGGTGCATAGACATTAATTTGAGGGGCTTGCAAGGTACCAGGAGACTGCAGTTCCTCCTGAATTAGTTTTTTTAATTACTCACTGCCCGTCCTCATGTGGTCTGGCATAAAGTGGTCATTCGAATGCGTGCAAAACCCAGTGTGGTCATCAGGGAGATCTTTGTTTCTCATCACTCGCTTGTTGTTTCACACCATGAATCGCACATTGTGCAGGTCTCTGCGGTGTCACTGACCCGTACCGAACCCATTTACTGTCAGCCGTTGTGTCTGTTTTTCCATCCTCCATCAGAAAACAGAGGAATTGGCTTAAAGGAACAGGACTGCATGATAAACAGTTTGATTTTGAACTTTAGAAGGGCCTTAGTGTTGTACAGCCATAAAGGGTTTTAGAATGTTCAGATCGTCCACCATTTGTCGAGGGTCAGTGACCTTGGCTCGGAGCGTTTCTGTGGCTGTTCCATCTACAGTATATTTTTGAGGAACAGTCTGTTATCTCTCTCTTCCTCTCTGATGACTTGATAGTGTGTGCCAATGCCTTTTGAGGAGTATTTAGTTTAATTAGTTCTGACTGTTTTAGATAAATGTTTGGATCAGAGAGACTGATGCTACAGATCGCTCATGAAAAAAAGTGATCAAAAGGGCCCCTGCAAGTATTACGAGTCTCCCTTCATATTTGTGCCTTTGAGCTGTTTTGATAATGAAGGCATTTACATGAAGTTGTGATCAAAGTTCTGTTCAGTTTGAAGACGGGGTTCAAATCAGGTCCTTTTGAGGAGATGATAAGTGGGAGGGATGGACCATTATCAACTAAAGTGTGCTTTTAATGATATGTGGTGTCGTTTAGGCAGAGGAATCCCAGGGCTGAGGGGTTTATTCTCTGATTGTATGAGCACTAACTCACTGAGATCCCTGGCTCCGCTTTCCCATATCTCCCACAGCCAGCTTAGTGTGATATGCTGAAATTTATGCTGCGTTGTTAAATAGTGATAGGCTCTTTACTCCTCTGCTTGTGATATTACATTATTAGGCTGGATTTTCATACCAGTGATACTCGGGCCTAGTGTATTTATATTAAAAATATATGGGAAAATTACTAAATTATTTTGTGATTATTAAATCTTTTTTTGCTCAAAGAAACCATAAATTCAAGAGCCAAGAAGATGAGAAGGTTTAGTTTTAGAAATAAACCAGTAAAAATCTAGTTTGATTAATCAAAAGATCCACATTTTTTTGTATATATATATTTATAGGTAAACTCACACACACACAAATTGTTTTATGTATATATAGTATATTATTGTAATCAGGGATTGAAATTAACTTTTTCACTCACCAGCCAATTTGACTACTAAATTTTTAAGTTACCGGCCATTCATAACTTCTACTAGCCAAAAAAAAACCACGTGCTGTCAAACGATTAATCGCGATTAATCGCATCCAAAATAAAAGTTTTTGTTTACATAATATATGTATGTGTACTGTTTATTTATTATGAATATATAAATACACATACATACAGTATTTTGTAATGAGTATTTTGAAAATATTTACATGTATATACATTTGTATATTTATATTATTATATTTTATATTATATATAAATATATTTAATATATAAACATAACATAAAAAAAACCACACAGAAATAAACCAACAGCTTGAGGCTGTCTATACTGGGCGTGACAAAGCGACCGTTGCAAACGGTCTTAAGGACTACCGTGGACAGCTGACTCCTAAAGTTTTTGATATTCTTCATATTCTGTGTGGTCAGTTCACAGCAGTGATAGAAATTAATCTTTTCCAATAAGTTTAAATTTATTTTTACCTTTTATGGGAATTTTTACCTTTATAAAGCCATTTTTTTCTTACTCATTTTTCTTACTTCTTACTTTCTGACTCATGTTTTGAGTCAAATTCTTACATTTAATCAGTCAATTATAATAATACTCTTCGTGTGATATTGATTAACTATGAATTTATATAAATATATAAATTTTCTGCTTGAATTATGTGATCATTCTTAATGCATATTAATAGGCTAAATCATGCAGTGAATGAACGCACTCTAAATGCGTACACGCACTAACTTAGTCTAACCAGACTTCATCACGTCATGTATGCATGCACTCTGTAGGTGTGTTTTGTTAGGTTTTTGCAATATACTCGATAATGTCATGATGTCTTACGAGTTCATTTATTATGAATATATAAATACACATACATACAGTATTTTGTAATGAGTATTTTGAAAATATTTACATGTATATACATTTGTATATTTATATTATTATATTTTATATTATATATAAATATATTTAATATATAAACATAACATATTTTTCTTAAATATATACATGCATGTGCTTGTATTTATATATACATAATAAATATACACAGTACACACTCATTTAGTATGTAAACAAAAACTTTTATTTTGGATGTGATTCATCGTTTGACAGCACTAATATATATATTAAATAACAGTATTTAGCTAGATATTTTTATATTTGTGAATATATTTACCTGCATATTACAAATATAAAAAAGTAGGTAGAAACTGCAATATAAATATTTATAGATGAAAATATATGTTTATATCTTGCAATATTTACCTATACTTTTATATTTGTAATGTGTAAGATATAAATATATTGAAATATAAAAAAAAGTACAGCTTCCCTAAGAGCATCGGTTGAATGCTTTGGATATATATTACATCATGTGTACATTGTTGAAGGCTGTTCCATTAACAAGGTATTATTTATTTATTTGCCATACGGGTGGCCCAATACCGGCCACCTCATCCAGCTAGAGCTCTTTGTTGGATCTCTCCAAGGCTTTCATGAACCCAGCCTAGCAGTAAATCTTCCTCTGCCCAGCTCCGCCACACTCTCCCAATCAATAAAAGATTACTTCTCCTCCTCTCGCACTGAAAATGCATTAGCTAGTTCCTCATAAAGCACATTCTTCTTACGTTTCGCCACTGCCTTTATATCATTACTGACTCCAGAACTAATAGAGAACATATTTGAATTATGAGTGGGGTATGTAATTTGATGAAAGCAAATTGCAGAGAATCAGAGTATTATTGTATTTTTTGCCAGTGTTGCTCCGGGCATCGCATTTGTTCCTCTCCTTCTTGTGAGTCATTCTGTAGATAAAAAAAATGACAGGAAGCATGGAAGTAATGAATTTAAGCGTATTATCTATAATCACGCATAGCAGACCTCATTATTGGTGCCAGTGTCCCCTACATCAAAAAAGCAACAATCAAAATAATGTCCCGCCTTCATGTCATTATATTAGCTCTAATAATGAATGTGAAGAGGCCTTCTGTGTGAGTTCTCTGTGACGGCGCACTATTGGTTCATCTGAAGTGTCCGTTTAATTTAAGCCCACGCCCTCTTTTGTGAGTCAGAGGCTGAGTCACTTTGGTCCTCAGGGACCTACAGTCATCAATATGCATTAGCAGCACCTTGGCGATCTGCTCCCGCTTCTGTGCTGAATCTGCGAATTTAGCCCTCACGTTCCAGACACTGTGCAGGGCCATTTAGAGGAGATAAACAGAACAATTCAGTTTTATTCATTACACAAGCAAGCTGGATCCCACACACAGATGTATAAAACATGATCTTTAATCATGTTAATCTGGTAAACCCGGTTTCGAAGTAACTGTCCTTAAAGTGATTTTTTTAAATTGAATAAATTGCACCTGCAGGAATTATGTTTATATTGCATGACCAGAAGTTAATTCTCCTAGAAAGTAACTCCACCTTAAATGTTGTTTGAACATACATGTGTTGGCAGTGCATGTGTACACAACCACCCTATAATGATAAAAATCTACCTGCTCCTTTTTTTTAATCCCCATAAATTATAAGCAGTGTCACAGAACAAACTACAAAATGATGTCACATTTTACAGACCCACGACTGTTGACGGACACTGCCATATTAGCAGAGACCCCGTCCTATTTTATTGTTTGGGTCATATTAGCAGCATAGGTACTGTATATTACGCTGCTCTCACTTAATTCACCGATCTAATATAAAAATGCTATTCCTTTCCCAGCAGTTTACCTTCACATGCATAAACGACTGTGTTTTTGTAACTTATGTGTGTTTTTAACAAACTTGTGTGTATTTGACAGTTTAAGCGCAATAAAACATGAAAGAGATCTTAGTTTAGTACTCACATGCCATGTGACAGACGCTTTCTGTGCACGTGCTTCAGATGTGTGTGTTCAGAAAAGTGTATTTCAAAAGGGACGGGTAGCAGCAGCTCATTTGCATTAAAAGATACATGTATGAAGACAGCCTGTTTCTGCTTCCACTCAAAACAGACATTTTCAAAATGATATAATAAATGATCTGTGGGGTATTTTGAGCTGAAACTTCACCGACACATTCTGGGGACACATTGTATTACATCTTGTAAAAAGGGGCATAATTAGGGGTGCTCCGATTGATCGGCTACCAATCACTATCGGCCGATAATCGCTTTGGGATGATTGATTGGCGATCTCTAAAAAGGCAGATCTCAAAAAAACGATCTCAAGCTGATGACGTGCCTGCCGTGAGAAGGTTTGGCATGACATGCAGCGGCACCGTCTCAGTCTCTGTTCGCTGTGGGTGAAATAATTATAATGCTTTAGGTGAGGTACAATTCATATTTCTTCATTAAATAACTTATAAAGTAATTTGAAAAAGTTTCTGTGAGACATAATTTCACAAACAGCGTGAGAGAATCACCACGCGCGCTCTCTTTCTCTCTCAGAATGCAAATGGCTTCAAATCACATCGCGTCTGCACTATGAGTGAGCTGCATGCTGCACAGTTGACACAGGAATTGTCACTTGCACTATCGAGGCAGTGTCGCATTGTCACTAAAGTTTATAAATTGCATTTTTTTCTTTTTAATTCTTGCCAGTGTTTAAACCATTCAATGCTAGCGCTCTTTCCTGGAGACCGTGCACTCATGCACACTCGCAGTGCACACACATAACGCCAGGTTCACATTACTTTGTTTGCTGTGCGTATGTGGTGTGTATTTTTTCCGCGCTCATGTTAACGGATTAAAGCGTTATTTTTGAAAAATGTCTAAAAAATGCCCCCCTCCACCCCTCAAATGAAAAAAAAAAATCCTCTCACAAGAGTCACCTAAGATAGGAATTAATTTTCAAAAATGAAATTCAGGCCCTGAATAAATGTCTAAAAATCTTGATTGGATCATCACCATAAATAATTCTACATGATAAAAAGAAGGCTTTAAAAAAATCAGTATCGGCGATCGGTGATCGGCCTCAAAAATCCTGATTACAGCACCCCTAGGCATAATAGATGCCCTTTAAGGCCCCGATATACTCAAGGGGAAGTTCCTTTTCGTTCTTCATTTAGTGGTAGAAAGAAGTTTGAAATACCTTGGCAGTGGTACATGGTACACTGTTAGCGGTACACTTTATACAGTAGATGTTGATTGCTTTAGAACAAGCAGCTTTACTGTATTAAACTTGACCAAACAGTGTCAGTCTCTTTCAATAAGAATTACAAATTCAATTTCTGTTATAAAGCAGCTCTCCATTGTGTTCATGCTTTTACACACAGATGTCTGACCTCAACAGACTGAACAGAACAAATGAACCAGACTGGATTTCCATGTCTATTATGTAATCGCCACGGACCAATAATAGTTCAAAGGTGTTTATCGGCTGGATCTAACTTTTATGGAAAGTTTGCTTTGGTTAGCGGTTTCAAATTCCCAAAATTAACTCCAAACTAACTTAATTTTGCTCAAAATGAAACACACTAGTTCGCTTCGATTTATTTGATTTTGCTTCATTTATTGTGACATTTAGAGATTAAATAATCAACTTTTTCGGTTTCATTCATTTTCTCCTTTGCAGTGAACCCACTGTATAATATATATTCATGCATTTTTATTCAAAGAAATTTTATTATTTTATTTTTTATAAACATACAAACTTACAGATGAATTGACAGCATTACCACAGATGAGAAAGTGTTGAGAATAAGGACTTGTTTGGAACAAGAAACGTTTAGGGGCCCATCTTCCCAAAAGCTCAGGCACTGTTAATGCCTTTTTGCTGTACAAAGGCATAACATTGTTCAGGATGCTTAGACTCCTTGTGGCATTTACATGCTTTTTTTAAAGCTTCACTTGACTGAGGCAGAGATTGTTTCATGTTGTTTTTATTTGCACAGAAGCCTCAAGAAACTTGTTTGGACAAAAACTGTTGGACAAATTCCTTTTTCTTTTCTTTTTTTTTCATGTATCTGTTTAGTTTTATGATTTTTAAAAAAACTTAATCAGTTGTGGCCAGCTTTTCCATCGTACACAATGACAGCTACTCTCATAAAGAGTCATCATTCACCTGACATGCTTAATTCATTAAGTGGATGTACTGAATATTGACTACGCTGTCAGATTTCATCACTTATAGGCAGTCCTTAAGATTTAGTTTGAATAAAACATGGGTAGTGTGAACAGAGCCTTAGTGTCTAAAGCTCAAATGCATGACTACAGCTTCATTTATCCACCCTTGAATCCCTTTTGCTCTCTTACTTCCAAGTACACACACAGATGGGCACAGTGTGATGGTGGCATTGCCATGTGAATCAGTTCTTAGGAGGTCACATCAGATGAAGAGCGACTTTGTGAGTTGGGGTTGTCACGATTATAACATTTTGACATTTATTTAGTAATTTAATTTGATCAGGCGATTATGTAATAATCACAACAGGCCTAGTGCGTTTGTTAGTGTAGGATTACTAAAGACTTTGTAACTTTTTCTCCTTTGAAAATCTTTTTTGCGTTTCAGAACTTCTCCTCAGAGAGAAAACTTTCTATGCAAATGCATCCATTGAGGAGTTTGTCATTCTCAAATATCTTTTGTCATCATCGCTCGCTACAAATATGATTATCAGCAAAGCAGATAATGACTTGGATTAGCTCAGACTTTTGTTTGGATAAGAATATTCATGGGCATTTTTACACTAATGCCAAACATTACACTCCATCTGTCCTACTTAAGAAAAAACATCAGATTTCCATCCCGTACCGCTCCAGTATGGCATCAGAAAGCTCCGTCTGTACCATCAGTAGAATCCACAGGACGTCATCACTTTGACTTTCGTGACTGCTTCATTGCTTCTGTGTGTGCTGTGTTCCTACTTAAACGTGGCTTTCTCCATCTCTCTGGCTCAGATTCAGGTCACTCCCTATATCACAGATGGTGCTGAGCCCCAGTGATGGATGCTGGAGTATCAAGCAGTTCCGCAGAGCAGAGAGATGCATGTGGAAGTCTTTATCGTACCAGCCAATTGGCAGTTCATCAGAGCACTGCAGCCTCTTGCAGTAACTCATAGCAGGGCATTTCGACCTTATTCTCCTACAGCCGTTCTCTTGTCTGATACAGCTTTGAAGCAGACGCAGTGTGTTCTCCAGTTTGCCTGTGGGGGATAGACCTGCAGAAAGAGATGGTTCATGGGAAAAATAATCTTCCAGAGTGTGAAAAATTCCTGCTGCTTTTTGCCTATTCAATGATATTTCGGGTTACGTACAGTTTCTACCAGTCAGAGACCTTGAATTTCATTTTCCCAGTTTACAAATCTTCTCAAAACCTTTATTTTTTTACTTTGTTTTTTGGGTTACACAGTATGAATTGGCAAAGCAATATACCTGTGTGTGTGTGTGTGTGTGTGTGTGTGTGTATACCCTAGTAAAAAAGGAATATATTTAAAATACATTTATTTCATACTAAGTATAGTTCAAATCTATTAAACAAATTTTCCTGACATATCACTCGAGATTTACTGATAGAAAAATTATAATTAAACTTTATTTGGAGTACTATTTGTGCACAATGCACATTTCTTAATATTAAGCCTAAAACGTGTTGTATGTCACTATTGATGTGGATTGTATGATCTTTGAATAATATCGGTCTTTAAATGCAAGATATTCAAAGTGTACCTGAAGTATACTTGCAATAGTTCCACTTTAGCACAATCAAATATACTTTAGTATATCTTAAGTTAGACTTAAGCACTACCTATGAACAATTAAAGTGCATTAAGTGCAAAATTAGTTGTTTCAATTTAGTAGTATTCTAAAAGTACAATTGCAGGGTATTTTTATTAAGCACGTAAATATGTAAATGTATTTGTAATATACTTAGCATGAAATAAATGTATTTGAAATACATTTTAGTGTATATGTATATATATATTAATATTATTTCTTTATATAGAATTATAATTATTAAACAGTAATGATAATAAATTTTGAATTATAAAAATTAATTAAATTAACATTTAATAATAATACCAATATGTTAATGTTGTAGTAGTAGTAGTAGCAGTAGTTAATAATAATAATAATGTTATAGTTCAAAATTATATTTTACTTATTATTTAAATTATTATTTAAAATAATGATCATTTATGCCAAATAAATAAGTAAAATGAAAATAAATGCAAACTAGTAGTAACAGATTAGACAATTGCAATAACAATTCGGTGGTATTATTATTATTATTATTATTGTAACAAATACACACATACAATCACAATTGTTAATGTTGCTTGCGGTTTTTACTTTTTCAGTGGGAAGTTTTACAAGATATACACACACTGATGTCACACGCTCCTGCTGTGTGCCAATGTCACCCTGGGTTTTTGTCACTGTTAGATGGACAGAGGAGCGTGGCTAGAAAATGGAGTTTAATCACACTCTGTGGACACAGCAGGGGCGAAAGAAAGTGTTAGGAGACTCATACACATACCATCTCATGTTTGTATGCACCATCATACACACTAAGGATGTGTGAAATGACTAGGTTTCAATATCAACTACTCTTCTGTGAGTTCTCTGAATGACTAGTTAAGAACAGTTGTCTCAAGGAAGTCTTGCATAACTAGACTGGTTTTGGGTTGTGTCCGTCTGATGCTCTTCATGGCTTATAACCTTTGTATATCTGACCAAAAATGAATAGATTATGCATAATGGCAAGTTACTGTAAATGTAATTAGAGTTAAACTGAAAAACTGAAGATGCCTTATTCAACATATGTGTTAATATTGATGGTGCTTTCATAAAATATTGTCTTGGCAGCGTCACCTTCACTCACCTTCAAAGCCCACATCAGCTCACTTGCCAAAACTGCATTTTTTCCTTCTCCGCCACATTGTCTCCACCGTATTCTTAACTTGAAAGTTGAGTCTATGCCTTCATAACTTTGTTTAATAACAAAATTTAGTTTTACATTTTTTTTAAATTTAGTTCTAAAATTTTAGTTTTTTCATATTTATCTAGACCCCCCATCCATTATACACTCACACAAATATCAGTCATTTTGTTGAGTCAGCTGACCATTGGCCAACATAATAAAATCCTGGCTTAATATAGCTCTAAAGAGGAAGAATGTCATCGCTCTGGATGATTATGTTTGTCTTTTGAGGACAATCTCCAGTTGGGATGTTCGAAAGCTGGTTTGGAACCATCTGTTCTCCTGAGGTTATTTATTCAGTTTGTTTGTTAGTGTGTGTCTGTAACATGATTCTGAGTAGATCCTATTCCACTTTAGGCTGTTTTTGAGAACAGTTAGTATCCTTGTATCCTGGAGTTCCTCTCTGGTGGAACATGGTGTGTATCTACTGTACAGCAGTTTTCCGTCCTACTTTGTGCCGTTAAGAAGTGATTATTATGTGAGCGGTACCAAAATGCATCTCTGTCTGTTCCATAAAATTGACTTAGCCGAAAGTCCTCACTATTCTCTTCAGCTTCCCTTCCATCATCTCTTGTTTTTTTTGTTTTTGGTGTCCTCTTTGAAGTTCCTGGTCCTGAGGCGACACGGGGGCGCTCCGTTATTTAATGTGTCTGCTTTCACGTGGTGTCTCTGAAGGAGACAGGAAGGAAAGTCCGTGCTAATTTTTATTTCCCTGGAGAAGACGAACAGTGGAAATAGTCGTGCTCGGATGGTAAGAGGTGACCGCAAGTTTAATACCGCCCCGCCGCTGTCACAGGGGGACGGTAGCTGAAATGGGATTCGCGACAGGAGCCGCTGATTACATAAAAATATTAACGCCACGCTAATACAATTAAACGGCCGAGCTTTAAAGACCCACCAGCAGATGTTTGTGCTATTTTTGCTTTGGTTTGCTGCCATAATGAGTGAACACCACAGAAAGAATACTTTATGATTAGACCGAAAAAGAGGAGAGAACGGCAAAATTGTGAAGAAAAAGGCAGCTTAGAGCTCGTGTTTGCTCTTGGCGTGTGTATCTATCCCCTGAAGCGCACTTTACCACAGCAAAATTGAATTGAATGACAACAAAGCCTTTAAAAGGTCCCTTGAAATGAAACGGCTTTGCTGGCATCTAAACTCCTCAGTACTGGCGGCGTTTACGCTGGTCTAGGTTTACCCGCCGGCCGTTCTCGCCCACGTCTCCTCTGCGGATCAGAGATCCTCCTGGCTTCGTAACGAGCGGAAGAGAGGAGAGTCCCGCATGTGAGGAGAAGAAAACTGCTGCTGCATCCAACAGTTTCTTCCAGCAGCCTGCCAGTGTTTCCTTAGCAGGGCTCAATAGTAATGATGGACCAGTGGTGTGGGGTCAGTATGAGAGAGTTGTGGGCCAGTTGGTGAATTTGTCAACAGTCCTATTGGACCAGTGCTGAAATGTCACTAAATTTTTATTGAATATGTTAAGCCTTGCAAATTAAGTTATCTGTCACGTATGGAACATTGAAGTCGCAAATAATGCTGATTTAAACTTGTCACTAGGGTAATGTTATCTATAGCTGCCTAAAATTAGTAAATGAGTTTATGGCCACTAAGATTATTCTGTACACAAAAATGGTTTATTCAGCAAGGATTCATAAGTTGTTCAGAAGTGACAGTAAAGACATTTATAAAGTTTAAAAAAGATTCCTATTTCAAGTAAATGCTGTTCTTGGTTTACATCAAAATACATTACAATTTAAAATACACTACCAGTGTACCAGTTTTTGAACAGTAAGATTTTTAACGTTTTTTAAAGAAGTCTCTTCTGCTCACCAAGCCTGCATTTATTTGATCCAAAGTACAGCAAAAACAGTAACATTTTG
>NW_015645650.1:123954-153068 GCF_001515625.1 Sinocyclocheilus rhinocerous | reverse complement strand
ATTTAAAATAACTGTTTTCTATTTGAATCTATTTTAAAATGTATTTTATTCCTGTGATTTCAAAGCTGAATTTTTAGCATCATTACTCCAGTCTTCAGTGTCACATGATACGTTAGAAATCATTCTAATATTCTGATTTGCTGCTCAAAAAACATTTATTATTATTATTATGTTGAAAACAGCTGAGTAGAATTTTTAAAGGTTTCTTTGATGAATAGAAAGTTCAGAAGAACAGCATTTCTGATGACACTGAATGTATTATGTGACATTGAAGACTGGAGTATTAATATTTAGCTTTGATCACAGGAATAAATTACATTTTAAAAATATATTCAAATAGAAAGTTATTTTTAATAAGTAAAATATTTCACAATATTACTGCTTTTGCTGTATTTTGGATCAAATAAATGCAGGCTTGGTGAGCGGAAGAGAATTCTTTAAAAAACATTACAAATTTTACTGTTCAAAAACTTTTGGCTGGTATTGTATATTTAAATTAAAATTTGTTTTTTAAATTGTGAAAAATATTTCAAATCTTTTTTTTAAAAAACTGTTTTACTGTATGATTGATAAAATAAATGCAGCCTCGATGATCATAAGAGATGTCTTTCAAAAACATAAAACATTTTTACTGAACCCCAAGTTTTGAATGGTAGTGTGTGTTTGTGTTGGTAGCATCATTTCAATTGTTTATTTTTTGCATGCCATAATTTATCAGCAAAAGTGTGTTTATGAATTTGTATCTGTTGCATATAGCAGTTATGGTTGTATGTTGTAAAATTAAGTTTATCACAATAAATTTGTCAATAGGAATTTTTAATCAAGTGAATATATTTTTATTTTAAATGTTATATTTTTATAAAAATATACTTTTTTAATATGAACATTTAGTAAATATTTTGTGTAAATTATAAAAATGGACACTTTAATAATGTTTCTGTAGTGTATTTCCACAAGTGATGAAATGATTTTGTGACTTTTTTTCCCTTGCACATACAGTCATACATTATTTGCGGTGAATCCAGTGAAAATGTTGGCAGTGCAGATAGTGACTAAATTCTGACTCAGCTGGGCAAGCAGAATAAAATCCTTATTGTTGATCCCTGAGCAGTGAGCGACACCGGATTACATTGTACTGGATTCAGCCTGACAGTTCCACGCCGTATCTCTCCTGCTGCGTCTGGCGAGCTGCAGTCACGCAAGCCCTATCAGCGGGAGGTGGAGAGAGAGGTGCGAGGTGACACGGCAGCTACATGCAGACAGATGTCAGTCTCTCTTCAGGCTCCAGGCATCAGAAGGGCTGCTTCCGGCTCAGAAAATGCTTCAGCTTTTGGACTAATGGTTCAGTTTCAACTGTGTGCTACATCCATCTGCAAAGAGATTTTATATCTCTCATTCGTTAACTTTACTTTAGTGCTATAGCTAAAGAAATGATTCCTCATGCCTGTGTTGATGACTTGTGCTTTTTCTCCATTTAGTTCAGTCAGGGATTGGTTGTGGAATGGCTTTCCATTTTCTCTGGAATGGAATGGAAAGAAAGAATCATTGACCATTTAGCAGTTGGGTTCAAGACACCTGTAGAGAGACTGTGAATTACATTTTTACGTTGTGGAAATTGTTAATATTGGTTGAACCAAACAGCACCCAATCAGAGGAGAGCTTTAGGTTGAGTGTTTGCGAATGTTTGAAGACTCACACATGGTTCAGATTAATTTCATATTTATTTAAACTCCTATTTTAAATTTAGTGTATTGTAATTTCATGTGTTGGCTTATTAAACCTCACTAGTTTATATTTATTTTAATTTCAGTTTTAGTAATTTTGTACTTCAACTTCAACTTTTTATTATTTCATTTAGCTGCCAGGGTAAAATTTCTAATTTTCTTCTTTCTTCTTTTTATTGTAGTGTTGTCATGTAATATTTACATTTAATTTTATGTCTGTTTTTTTTTTTTTTAAATAATGTTAGTTTTGGTTTTAGTTAACTATTACTCTCAGTTCAGTTGTTAACCTGAATCACTGGTCTTTGAGCTGTTGACCGAACCGATTCAGTCTGATTTGCAAAAGAATTGTTCAGGTTTTGTGAATTAGGAAGCCCCGCTATGCAAGAAAAAAATAATAAATTGTGCGCACGATTTACTAATTCGTTCCCTCGATGTACTAAAACTTGCACATGATTACTATTTCAGTCCGTGTATGTTGCGTTCATTTCGTTTTTTGATTTAATATTGAAAACAGAAACATGAGAAAACAGCACTATTTTAATTTTTCGTTTTTTCAAAAACATGAAAAGACAACAATTCGCCTTAATTTTTCGTTTTTACATTCAGGGGTAGAAAATAGATAAACAGTTTGAATATTCAATTTCCACACGTGGGAGGGAATTAAATTCCCCTTTCCACTGATTGGTCAAGCAAAAATGAAATGGTGCCGTCATCATGTCGTCTTCGGTTCTGTGCAACAGAATAAGAGTCCTTTTAAGGTGTTTATTGTAACTCCTGCATTTCGTCTCTCTCTCATCAAACAACCAGACTAACAAATGGACAGGGTTTACTTCTGTGTAGGCGTAGTTTCTCTATGGCAAGTATTAGGTGCTTATTGCAGAAATATGTATGTACCTCGGATCTGCAGCCACATTACCCTTTTAGTCTATTTCTTTGGCGCTCCGCACATTTTATTTAGCTGTCCAGTTATCAAAATCTGTGTGGCAAAGCTGCGTGACATTTGCGTGACACTGGACAACACGGGGCGAATGCAGGAACATTATAGTGAAGCGCAGACCAGTATTGATTTTAGTGTGAATACGCAGCAGTCATAACTTTTATTTTAGACAGTACTGTTTCATTAGTAATGAGTATGAATTGATTTCATTTTAGACACAAAACAGTGTGTTTTATTTCACTTAAAACACAGGCGTTTCATTCTTGAATGAATCCGAGTCTTTGAATGAATCATTTGTGTGAGTGGTTCAATGATCCATTTGATTTGCTCCTGAACAAATCAGCATTTTGAACGAATCGGTTGAATTGATGACTCTATGACTCATTCATCAACACAATGACTTGCCGCCACCTACTGGCGATGTAACCTTCATAATTCAAATATCCAATTGTTTCATTTTGTCACTCATTTCATATTTCTGTAGGCTATTCATAATGTTTTTGTTTAAAACATTAATCTAATTCCATAATTCAGTTGCGGTGTTAATGCATTTACTGCCGTCTGAGCAGCATTAATTGTGTAAATACATCTAAATTCAACTTAAGATGCAGCTTCTATGCCACAGTGCAAAGATGGCTTTGGTTGGTACTGATGTACTTGGTAACACCTATAATGTCATATTTTTCAAATATTGACTAAATTAAGGAATTTAATATTAAAGATGACAGACATATTTTATAAAGTTAGAAAAATGCCCTTTTCTATAAAAATAGCATGTATTATATACATGTGTAACATGCCGTCGGATAATGACAGTATCATATAAACTTCTCTATGAAAAAAAATAAAAAATAAAATCAAAACGGTAAGATAGCTTTATATTCACACTAAAACCGATACTGGTCTGCGCTTCACTATAAAGGAAATGTCACGCAGCTTTGCCACACAGATTTTGATAACTGGACAGTTAATTAAATCAAATGTGCGGAGCGCCAAAGAAATAGACTAAAAGGGTAATGTGGCTGCAGATCTGAGGTACATACATATTTCTGCAATAAGCACCTAATATTTGCCATATAGAATCTATGCCTACACAGAAGGAAGCCCCGTCTAGGCGCTGCCCCAGTATGGTTTGTGTCAAGCCATTAGTCTGGTTGTTTGATGAGAGGGAGATGAACGCAGGAGTTGCAATAAACTCTTTAACAGCGGAGGACTCTTATTCTAGTTTTCTCATGTTTCTGTTTTCAATTTTAAATCAAAAAATGAATGAACGCAACGTACACCAACCTATTTCGTTCCCTCGATTTGCTAAATCGTGTGCACAATTTACTAATTCGTTCTCACGATTTATAAATCGTGTGCACGACTTCGCAAATCGAGGGAACGAATTAGTAAATCGCGCACACAATTTATAAATAGAGGGAACGAAATAGTAAATTGTGCGCACGATTTAACCTACTATTTTTTTCCTGCATGCCATGTGTGGGGCTCCGTAGTGAATAATTTCAACTGATTGATTCACAAAAAAAATGCGACAAAAAAGAATAATTCATTTATAAATTGAACATCACTGCTAAAAATCACAAAATACTCTTCATCTGTTTGATTGAATTGGCAGCTATAAATGCACTAAACGTTGATTTTGACGGAGGTGATGGTTCAAGTCAGTCACTAGAAGGACAGTGTAAATGGTGAGGTGCTCTTTAGGGCTCCTGAGAGCGTTTGTGGATGAGTGAGTTTGGTCTTCAGTGGCAGCACTATAAAGGCTCTGTTAATGGCTGTGGCTTTTGGGAGTCTGCAGTGCTGCACTCCTAAATTGTGTCATCCTGACAAAGACTGGGAATCAGACAGTCTCTCTACCTTCAATTCATGTGTGTGTGCTACCAAATTTTTCTTTAGTGATTTTTCTTTAGTTTTTTTATGGGTCTTTCTTATTTTTAAAGCCTAAGTAAACATTATCCTGGGTAATGTTTCATACTGTTCATGTTTTACCCGCATTATTCCTTACTAAGTTTCAAGAAGTTCATTAAATTGATCAAAAGTGGCAGTAAAGAGATTTATAATGTCACAAAGAGAAATGACTGCATAACTGTTCATATTTCTTGCCATTTCAGGAATAAATTACATTTTAAAATAGATTAAAATAATAAAAAAAAGGTTATGTTAAATTGTAAAAAAAATATTTAACAGTACTACTCTTGTTGCTCTTTTTTTGTCACACAAATGCAGCCTTGGTGAGCATAAGACTTCTTTCAAAAATATAAAAAAATCTCAACAACTGACAATTTGCCATCATGAGTTTATCTAGGATGGATTTCTACGATAATTCTTTCCTCCTTTTTCCATCCTTTTCCCCAGCACTCTATTGGCCAGAACTGTCTTGAATATTCCTTAGAATAAGCATTCATTCATTCATTCATTCATTCAGTCATTCATTCATTCATAAAAATAAATAAATACAAACATACATAAGAACACAATCATGATGTTCATGTGTGTTTTGTGTAGGATTGTGCAGTTTTACAGATTGTGACTGGCTAACCTCATATAATGTGAAGTTTGTATCAAATATGCAAGACAAGAATGCAAAAATTCATTATTTTGGAAAAAAAAAAAAAAACGTTAAAAAAGAAAGAGAAATAGAATTTCAAGGTCATTAAGAAATATTTACACATCATGGTACACCTTCTTAGTTTTCTCAATTAGCAAGTGTGAAAAACAAGTTCATTTTTGGAGCCTGGTTGTATTCATGTGTTTTCATGTGAAACAGCTTCACATTTCAAATGAAGGAACCCAATAAAAGAGTTTGATGTATTTCACTCTTTCTGCTTGGGTTTCTTTTGTTAATGAAACCTGATGAAAATGTTTCTCCACTCTGTATATCACAGTCCTGTTTGCTCTGCGTAAAATACAATCCTGGGGACGTTTATATGGAGGCCCAGTAGAAGTGAAGATCAGGGATCATGAGAGGCTCCACGCTCATCCATCTCTTTCTGTCTCTCTTTGTAGAATCCCAGTGCCCTCTGTGTGATTGCCAAGGTATCTCCACGACTGCGGATCCTGGCAGTGTGGCACTGGAACTCTGCCATTTAACGGAATTAAAAGGGGATTTAGGGAGATGCGTCTGTGTTTGGGGGGGATTGGTGGCCAGCAGAACTGGGAGGTATGGAGGCGGGGCTTTGCGGTCGCCACACAGTGCACCAGAGTGTTACGTAACGTGTTTACTAACACACTAGCCAGGAGGCAATTAAGTCCCATAGTTCATCCCGACCTGTTCTGATTGATAGCTACTCTCGATTGGTTCCCGAGCGTCTGATTGTTGCTGGGTTAATGAGACGGCCCTATCCGCCCGGCTCCAGAGGACGCAGCCTTTTCAGAGCTGTTGGTCTTGTGTGTGTGAGTTATTAGATGCCATATTGGGCTAAGCTTATTTGGATAATCAGAGAGGCCCTTTCCTCTCTCTCTCATTAGTTCACTCTCTCTCTCTCAGTAATTGTTGGCTGTGTTGTGCTGTGCTCTGCAGTGCATTATGTAAATGCATAAACCCTCTGGTGCAATGGTTGCACAGTGCCAGCTAGTGTATGACAGTATCGGCCGGGGCATCGACCGGCTTGGGATGGGGGTGGGGTGGTGTCACGGTCAAGGTGTGTGGAGGCAGGCAGGATGATCAGGGGCCCTTCCTGGGCTGGACTGGGGATCAGGAGCCCTTCCTGGGCTTGACTGGGGATCAGGAGCCCTTCCTGGGCTTGACTGGGGATCAGGAGCCCTTCCTGGGCTTGACTGGGGATCAGGAGCCCTTCCTGGGCTAAACTGGGGCTCAGGAGCCCTTCCTGGGCTGAACGAGACATCCGGAGCCCTTCCTGGGCTGGACTGGGGATCCAGCGGTCTCTCCTCCTCATTTTGGCCCTGAATTCCCTCCATAGTCCCTCCGAGCCGATCCTCTTCTTAGCCGCCGGGCTTCGCATGTTTGCATATTATGGACACCAACATAACATTTTCATTAAAATAAAAAATTCCTTTAAATAAATTATGACAAAGTTAGCAACGTGCACATGGTGTTTGGATTCCACATGTAAAAATTATTAAAAAAAAATATTTTTTTAATATTTAAAAATATTCACATAACTTTGTCTAAATATTGTGTAGTTTCCCATTAATTTATTACTTTTAATTATAATGGGAATAAAAAAAAAAACATAAATAAAAAAAATGTATATAAATAAAAAACTCTTTCTTCATTAAAACATCAGTTTGTGGATCATTATATTTTGGACATGACTTTTTGCAGATTTATTTAATATTTATATAATATATTTTTATTCTGCTGTATTGTAATGTATTTAGGGACTTTAGCATGAATTTTAGTAGTTTAATTTGCTGTTAATTTATTACTCTTAATAATCTGAATTGAAAATATAGATGACTTTCGTAATTAAAACGTCACTTTGTTCATCAAGAATTTTTTGACGGCTTTAATATTTTTTTAACATTTAAAATATAAATAGTTTTAAATATTTAAGTAACTTTTAATAACTTGAATATTAATGTTTCCCTAATAATACATTTTATGAATAGATTTAATACATTATTTCATTAAAAGATTACTTTGTGGATCATCATGGTGTTTGGATTCCACACATAAAAATTATTAACAAATATTTTTTAATATTTAAATTTTGTGTAGTTTCCCATTAAAAAGTAACAACGTATTTTGTTACTTTTTAAGTCAATAAAGGACAATACAGTGTAAATACAATGCACAACATTACAATAGTCAGTGATCAACACTAACATGATTGTCAGGTAACAATGCGGGAAGACTGACATATGAACTTGTTGTTAGACCGCATTAAATGGTTCGACAAGCCAAGTTTTCTCTCCTGTGTTGACATATTTCCTACTTAGACAGGAAGTTTGGGTGAACATATGAAAGGGCTTATCTTTTTTTAGTTGGTTTTATTGGCAAACAATTATTGTTTTGCAGTGAGTGTAAGCTTTTTCTGTGCTGAAATTGTTCAGTTTAATTCATTAAATTACTATGTCATTGAATCGATCAGCAGGCAGTTATAGCTTCCACAGAGCTGACCCTGATTAAGAAGAGCAGGAAAGATGTTTCTCCGTGACCCCGTGTAACACCTGCCTCAGGTCTGTCACACTCACTGTTCTTCCGCATCAGAACATCCCTCTTCATGCCTCGGCCTCAGGAGAACAGGATACACTGCGGGGCCTCGCTCTGGCTCCGGCTGGACCATGTGGACAGAGTGTGTGTTTTGTGTGTGAACGTGGGCATGTATTAATGTAGTAGTGGGAATAGGACATTTGCTCAGCACGCCACGGCCTCCAACCTGGCAGGACAGCTCTGTGATGCAAGCTGTGTCTCTGCAGTGCTGCTGTCTTTCCTCTCTCTCTTTACCTTCCTCTCTCACTCACTTTTTCCAGGTTGAAAACAGTGGAGATTTTGCATGTATACCGTGGTTGAAATATTAAATATTTACATGGCAGTCAGTGTGCTAGATTGGTTTTAAGTACATAAAAGAGGAGTAAAAACACAAAATAGGTAGTTGACACATAACCTGGCCATAAACATTTATTTTTTTCAGCATAAAGATTTTAGGTTCAAATTTACTAATGCATAAGGAAATGTATTTTTCCCTTTTAAGCTTTGAGTTAGCACTTTTACTCAAATTATAAATTAATTTTGAATGGTGCTGTGGTGGGACAAATTAATCTTTTAAGTACAAATATTACATGTAGTCTCTCAATAAAATATGAGGGAAACGTGCATTTATAATAATTGTAGAATTGGAAAGATTCCATGGTAATATAAAATTCAACAGATGTGTGGTGGTCACAAGTGTTTGTATATTGGTTACATCATAGTAGTTTCATTTGTGGCATTTTTTTTTATTTTTTAGAAATTATTACTTTTATTCAGCAAGGACACATTAAATTGTTCAAAAGTGACAGTAAAGACATTTATAATGTTACAAAAGAAATGCTGCTATTTTTAACTTTCTTTTAATCAAAGAATCCTGAATATCATGGTTCCACAAAAACATTATATTTATTTTGAAATATTATGTTGTTTTCAACATAATAAGAAATGTTTTTTTTATTATCAAATCAGCATATTAGAATGATTTCTAAAGGATCATGTGACATTGAAGAAATTCATTAGAAGAATGGAGTAATGGCTGGATTTCACAAGACTAAATTACACTACATTTGAAAGTATATCAACATAGGAAACAGCTTATTTTTTTTTCTTTTTTCTTTTATTTCACAATATTACTGTTTTTTTCTGTATTTTCGAATGCAGCCTTGGTGAACATATTAGACTTCAAAAACATCTTCATTTGTTAAACCTTTCATTTGTAAAATATTCATTTCCTTGGATTAGCCAATCAGAGGGGAGAGAGAGATGAAAAGAGGCATGGTGCATGTCTGAGACGCGGAATCCACAAAGTAATTTATCACGTTTATGTTCTGAAATGATTACATGTTCTTTTGTGTAAGGAGAGTACAACAGAAAATTCAAAGCTATGTTAAAGTTAAAATAAATGTGCAAAGAAAATGATGGTTTTTGCCCTAGACCAACCAGCAGGTTGTATCACCTGAGCTTGTTTGAAAAATAAAAGGAATGTTTTTGAAAATAATTTATCCTAATTTATTTTTCAGATCAGCTGGGCTAAGAGAGAAGACATTGAGAAGACTCAGAGGTGAAGAGCAGGCAGCGGACATCACAGTGTGAGGACATTGTCTCGGACCACACTTCCTCCAACAAACACTGCGACTGTCACACAGCTGGTTTTAACCAAGCCAGTCATTACGTTTGACCCCACTTTACCGTCTCAGGTGTGGGGAGCCATTTAGTCACGACAGACAGACATTACTGAGATCCTCCCGCCCTTCTCAAGAGAAAACATCACTTTTATATTCACACCTGTTACCAAACCCCAGCAGATTCCTTCATTATACTTTTCGTTTTGTAATCACTGACCAAACCCTCTCTCATGGGAGTAACATAGAGACCAGCCCAGCACAGACACTCTCTGCTCTCTTTCTTTCTCGCATTCACACACTCACACACACTGGTCTGCACCTTGTTCAGGATGCCTTCCTCCTCCAGCATGATTAGCTGGGGAAGGACGCGGCTCTTGTGGTGATTGGAGGGGGGAGCGGCGCGGAGCTGGACCCATGTCGTGGAAGCGGAACTACTTTGCTTCAGGCAGCAGCGGGCTGCAGGGGATGTTTACCCCACGCACCATGACCTCCATCGCTCCAAGCAAAGGCCTGAGCAATGAGCCGGGTCAGAACAGCTGCTTCCTAAACAGCGCACTGCAGGTAAGACTGAAATTTGCTTTATATCTGTATTATGTTTATGGGTTTTTCTTTTACAGATGCTGTTCACACAGGGTCCATGCCAAGTGGCAAACACAAGTAAAAATTGGCTTTGAGAAGTAAACTGAACTGTTGGCCTGTAGCTTTATTATAAACTGCAGCATAATACTAGCAGGGTTCCTTTGGTCATGGAAAACCTGGGTATATCAGGGAAGAAAATTAGGATTTCCAGGCCGTAAATAATTAAAGAAATTAATTTTTTTTTTTTTAAACTATAGACATTTCAGTGAAAAAATATATATTTTTTTAATTATGAAATTATCAAAATATTTTATTGGCTTGATATTGACAATTGTAGATATTTATCAGCTACATGTCTTTTTTTCTAAATAAAAAAGTAGTTAAAAAGTCATGCTCACCAAGGCTGTATTAATTTAATTGAAAATACAGTAAAAACTATTTAAAATAACTTATTATTGTTAACATTATTACTGTTAATATATTTTAAAATGTAATTTATTGACGCTCTTTCAGAAATCATTATAATATGCAGATTTGGTGCTCAAGAAACATTTTCTTTTTTGTTATTAATAGTTTTCAATAGTATGTAATTGTTTTTTGGTTAAACATTTTTACATACTGTTGCTACTGCTACTTTCACATTATTAGTATTATTTATCAATACATGTTATAGTACATTTAAATTCATATTTGGAAAAAATCACAATGTGTCTTTAAACTTTACCAGAGAAAAAAAGAGAGAAACAAATTTATTCTATAGGGCCTTAAAAATGTTATTGTTACATTTTTTTGTTTTGCGTAAGTTGTGTAAGTTTTATGATTTAAATTATTTAGACATCCTTTTTGATTAATAACATTTAATTTAACCATTAAAACAGTCTAGGAAAAAAAAAACGGAACCCAGAAAAATTCAAATGGAAAAAACAAAACAAAACTGAATTTGGGAAAAAAAATTCAAACGGATTTCATAGAGGACCCTACTGATAAAAAACATGTACATTTTCTCAGTTCACTCAGTTTTGGTAGTTATGGCAAAAGGCTCTTTCTTGGACCTTGTGAACAGCTCAGAACAAATGTGATCGCACACAGAGAAGTTGTTGCGCAGTTGAAGCAGTATTAGTATTCTGGGATGGCTGTAGTGTTCATTCAGAGTGTTATGGATTTCTTTCCGTTTCTCTCTTCCATTCTGTCTTTTTCATGCTGCTGTATCTGATGTCACTGTTGGTCTCTGCCGGTCCCAGTTTAGCAGAGCTTTATCTGGGTCTTCCTTGTAGGCTGTCCTCACTTACACCAATCTGTCTGGCCAAACAGTCTGTCTGCTCATAAATTAAACATCCCTCTCTGTTACCTACCCAGCATAGCCTTGGACGCTTCTCCAAAAGTCATCTGACTTCCATACGGGATACTGAAAACAACATTGGTCTAGTTAGTAGGTCTTTTTGTTCTTATATTACACACATATATATAACACCAGGCAACATTTTTCATCTAATTTAATTTAACTTCATGTACTAAAATAATCAAAACAAAAACTGAAATAAAATGTGTTTATTACACAGTATATATAGATGTATATGTACAAATACTGCACATGCCCAGCTGAGGAAGATACGACAAAAAAAATTAAGTGAGGAAAAAGAGAAAGGGTGAAAAAAAAGTTATCAAATCATAAAATTTTTATTCTCCCCGCTTTAGAGGAATCCTTAATAATCACTTTATAGTCGCTGTAACAGCGCTGGACAGGGATGAGGGAGCAGAATTATGCTGGAGGGTGTTTTTCTTTTTTCCTTTTTGTTCACTCGCAACTTACTTGAAAGAGCTAAATCAAATCACGGATCCAGTGAAGGCAAACTAACTTCTTATCAGACGTTAGACAGAAATTCTATTAGCGAGGCCCCTCTAGATTAGCTCATCATGTGTGAGATACACTAGCATTGCAGCTGATTCTCCAAAGGATCTGATGCATCATGTGTCCTGAGTGTGCTGTTGTAAATGGGTTAACGTGGACCCTCTAGGGCTCTTCATTCAAAAGCCAAGTCCAACACTAGTATGGATCTGTTTGAGATTTTCTGAAATGAGCTCAGCGATGGATGCACTCATTTTCAGACAGATCAGGCCAGCCAGGTGCGTGGGAGCAAAAGGTCCGGGCTTCATCTCACAGTTGAGACTTATTAATAGGTAATGAAAAATAAAAATGGGCTATTATACTAATCCTCTGGTCTGAACACAGTGCTGGAAAGAGGCTTGGCTAAATGGGTTCTGTGTCATGAGGACCAATATGTACTTCATTTTTGTTTTTTTTCCTGAGAATTAAAGGGATAGTTCACACCAAAATTAAAAGTTGTGTCATCATTTATTTATTCGCCCTCTTCTTTTATGTTCAGCAGAAGAAAGAAGCTCATTCAGGTTTGTAACAACTTGAGGGTGAGTAAATAATGACGTAATTTTCATTTTTGGGGGATACTGTCCCTTTAAGTGGAACACAAAAGATGATTTTTTTGAAGAAGATTGGGGTCAGAAATAACATTGGCCCCTACTATAAATATATTTTTTCTTGTGTTATGCCAAAGATAGAGTCAGGTTTGGGGCAACATGAGGGTGAGTTCATTTATGGGTGAACTAGTTCTTTAAGTCTGCTGTATTGGAAGGCAGGTTGCTCCGAGACCTACGAAGCTCTACCTAATATCAGTTTGGAAAGGGTCACGACAGACTCCTCCAGAGATTAGGTGTTTAATTTAAGCTTGGAAGTTGAGTTCTAAATTTCCCCCTTCATGCACATTCTCATCCCACTGCGTCTTACGTAACACGAAAGACTCTTAATTTAGCAAGATGTTTTTTTGCTCTGAAATCTGGAAGAGCTTCAGTTGAGAGCCCAGGGCTTACTTTACAGTTTCCTGAGATAACCTTGCTGAAATAATTAATACACTTTTTAATCATGTACTTATTATGAAGTGTCTAATCATATCTTCTTTTTTTCTCTTCGTGAAGAGTCTAATCATATCTCATTTTAAAATGTCTGCAGAAGTACCTAAACTACTGCAGGGCCATTCTGTGAAGTGGGTGCCTTTTCCTAAAAGTACTTTTCAAGATTTTTTACAGTCTGTCAGACAGATAATGTGTTTAAATGTTATTAAAGTTACATTGTGCCACCTCAAGCTAAATTAATAAATTTATTCAACTGAGATGCATTAAACTGATCAAAGGTAACAGTAAAGACTTGTACATTGTTACACACATTTCAATATCAGATACATGCTGTTCTTTTCAACTATCTATTTATCAAAGAAAATAATAATGTATCACAGTTTCCACAAAAATATTAAACAGCACAACAGTTTTCAACATTGATAATAAGAAATGTTTCTTGGGCAGCAAATCTGCATATTAGAATGATTTCTGAAGGATCATGTGACACTGGAGACTGGAGAAACGGCTGCTAAAAATTCAGCTTTGCAATCACAGAAATAAACTATGGAGAATTATTTTAAATTGTATTCATTTTCATAAATTTATTGTCATTACTGTATGTTATCAAAGAAATGCTGTCTAGGTGAGCATAAGCAATGAAAACATTGAAAAAATGTCTTACTGACCCTAAACTTGAGAAATTTGATGTAGTGTAATTTTGTATTGCTTTCAATGAAGTGAAACTGCTAGTGCTTAATAGAAAGATAAAATTTAATTCTGATATTTCTACAGAAATCATGTAATTTAAAATCATGCTAATATAAAGTTGATAATTAGTAAAAGTTATTAAACTTGAAGAGCTCCTTTCTTAAAAGAACGTTGCTGTTATTATGAGATTTATAAAAAAAACTATTTTATGGAAAAGTCCATTACGTGAAGTCTTTTTAATACAGTATCACTTACATAATAGTGAGAGAATGAAGACAAAATACTACCTTTTATTTTCATATTTTTTTCATTGAAAAATCTGTTTATTTGTTTATACTGAAAGATGCTATAAATGCGAGTGGAGACACGACACGACTGTGTTTTGGCATCAGCTATTCATTTTAGAAATTGCGGTATATCTTGTCAATTCGAAGCACAAATTGCACCTGTTTTGTAAAATCTCCCATCAGAGAGGCTAACAATACAGAAATAATTCCCTCTATATTCATTTAGACAACCTGTTTGTTCGAGTATTAAATGGATAGATGGGGAATCGTAACGAAGCATATGTTTAGCCTAAAAACAGCCTCCAGCTTCACCTGCCCTGTTAGCATACCATGGCATTTTTTCCTTATTCAGCTGCCATTAGTGCTGTTTTACACTGCGCTGTCTGTGTTGCTTGTCTGCCGGAGCACCTGTTCTGAGAGTGTTGTGATTTTTCTCATTAGGACGAGAGCAATAAGCCGCTGTCCACATTAAGCCTTATCAGAGCTCATTTGAATAAACAGCCCGTGTCCTTGACTGAAGCCGGGCCGGGACTGCTGCCGGTAATTATCCCGTTCCACGCCACGCCACGCCACCTTTGTCTCCCCCCTGGCCCGGGTCACGTGGCCTCCCTTCCTTCATTAATTTATTTCCTCTGCCAGCCAACTTTATCAAATCCAGATTTTATGGTGATTGCGGCACTTAAATAGCCATTTTTCAGCTGTCTTCCCTCATACCAGCTGTGAACGCAATCATTACTGATAGAAATACCTTGAGATGAAAAAGAAATAATGGTGAAGAAAGACAGAGAGGAGCTAATGAGGCATGCCAATGTTTCTTTTACGCCTCACAATGGCTCATTTGCATAATCACAATATCTGTTTTATTACGCAAACTGCAGGACAGAGTGGCTTCTTTCTTTCTTTTTTTCTTTCTTTCTTTCTTTCTTTCTTTCTTTTACATTCTTCCTTCATCCTCCCTTCTTTCCTTCTTTACATTCCCACTGTTTTCCTCTTCTCTTAGTTTCCATCCTTCCTTTATTCCTTTATTTTTCTTTTTTTAATGGTGAAGAAAGACAGGAGGGAGCTAATGAGGCATGCCAATGTTTCTTTTACGCCTCACAATGGCTCATTTGCATAATCACAATATCTGTTTTATTACGCAAACTGCAGGACAGAGTGGCTTCTTTCTTTCTTTCTTTTTTTCTTTCTTTCTTTCTTTCTTTCTTTCTTTCTTTCTTTTACATTCTTCCTTCATCCTCCCTTCTTTCCTTCTTTACATTCCTACTGTTTTCCTCTTCTTTTAGTTTCCATCCTTCCTTTATTCCTTTATTTTTCTGTCCTTTTTCTCACTTCCTTACTTATTCCTTTTTTATTCCCTTCATTCATTTTTTTATTTTTTCCCCTTTGTTTTTACTTTTATTTTCATCCACTTCCTTTCTTATCTTTCCTTCCTTCCTCTTTTCCTTTAGTTTCATTCTCTTCCTTCCTTTCATTCTTCCTTCGTTCTCCATTTTTCCTACTTTAGTTCCCTCCTAATTTTTGTTTCCTTTTCATTTCTATTCTTCCATCCTTCCTTTCTTCCTTCGATTTTCTGTCCTTTTTTACTTTTTTCATTCCTTATTTCATTCATTTTTTTCTTTTTTTCATTTTCGTCCTTCCTCTTTTCTTTTCATTTTCATTCACTTCTTCTCTCTTTCTTCCTTCCTCTTTCTCTTACCCTGTCTTTTTTCCTTCTGTCTGTTCTTCCTTCATCATTCCTCCTTTCCTTGTTTACTCCCCCTGTTTTCCTCATTTTCTTTTATTTTCCATCCTTTTTTTACTTAACTAATTTCTTCGTCTTAATTTTACATCTTTCATTTTTCAAAAAAATGTATTTCTTTTATTTCTTCTATCTTCCTTCTTTTCATTTTCTACCTTCATCTTTTCCTTTCACTTGCCTTTCACTTCTCTTGCACTTGCATCTCTCTTCTGTTCTTTCATTTTTATTCATTCTTTCCTGTTTCTCTTTAACTTTCATTCCCTTCCTTTCTGTCCATTCTTCCTTGATCATCCCCTCTTTCCTTCATTACTTCCCTCTAGTTTTCCTCTCCTTTTAATTTCCATCCTTCCATTCTTGCTTCCATTCCCTGCCATTTCTCCCTCCCTTAATTTCTCCTCCTTGTATTCCCTCTTTCATTCATTTTCTATTTTTGCTGCTTTAATTTCTTTCTTGTTATGTTCATATAGTAATAGTTGTTTAGCATGATAAGATGAATAATTTGTAAGTAGTCCAGCGGCAACGAAACATCCCGTCCTGATGAGCTTTAATTGAGAAAGACAAGCATTACATTCATGTAAACCTTTTGGGGAATGCTGGCTCAAGGATAAATATGTTTCCATATTCATTTATGCTAATTTATGTATTTTATGTAAGACACACAAAGCTAAAAAATACCAGTAAACAATGACTGGATATGCCTTTTCACTTCTATGCACAAGTATTACTTTGACCACCATGCTGCTTACTTTGCACTATATACTATGATACAGTATGCAGCAGCATGATAAAACATTGTATGTATTCATGAGCAAATTTGCTCAGTGCATGAAATATATGCAAAAATAGTGTGTCATATGGCACTATGTTGTTCTGAATAGTTGTTTATTGCTTGAAATAAGATTAGTTACACCTGTTAAACCAAAAGAACCATTTTTATCTTTGTGTGCCTGTGATGTTGCAGCACTTTCACTGTATGCCGGAAGAGACCAGAACAGCACAGCAATTCTAGTCTGGTGTGTATCCGTGTGATGTAATAACAGCTACGTCGTTATCTGACTCACAAAATGTTGCGGCAAGTGTAAAGACAGCTGTTGAAAAAAAACATAAATAAACCATACATAGTTTACCTGCACTGCCATATGTCTGGAGTGTGTTTGTTAAAAGGTCTACCTGTATTTAGCGTTAGTATCTGTCTGGAGCAGGACAGATATCTAGCATGAAGCTGAAGTGTTTCTTTAATGTGACAAGCCAGGTGGGCCGTGATTTCCTGTGCACAAAGTTGCTGTGTACAAAGAGCTAGAGGCAGTGCAAACATCTGTAGGCACTGGCTTGTTTACAGTAGGGATTAATGGACTGGGTTGGAACTAGAAGCCGAATGGAAGAGTCCCAGTGGGCCACTGTAGCCTGACTGTTCCTGTCACACAGCTGCCTAACCTTACCTGAGACGAGAGAGCATGGGTACAGATGTAGGCAGGAGAAACTGCTTTAAACACGTCAAGGGATGAAGTACTGGATGACTTCAAGTTTTATGGCTGTGGAGGTTGAAGGTCATTTTAAACTTACATATTGGCATATATAAAAACGGGCCGCATACTTTTATGCTTAAAGGAATAGTTCACCCAAAAACAAAAAAAATGTATCACCCTCAAGCCATCCAAGATGTAGATGAGTTTGTTTTTATCAGATTTGGAGAAATTTAGCATTACATCACTTGCTCACCAGTGGATCCTCTGCAGTGAATGGGTGCCGTCAGAATGAGAGTCCAAACAGCTGAGAAAACCATCACAGTAATGTTTGTATGTTTGTAAAAAACAAATTCATAAACCATTACTTCCGGCTAAAATACGAGTCCTCTATCCATAATATTGCTTTATCTATTAAAAAAGTCTCTTGTCTGAATCAGGAGAGAAATATGCAAAGATCAAGCAAAGTTTACATGTGAAAACAGCCCAAAACGGTTCTAAACAAATATGTTGGTGAATTTTGATGTGAGAGGACAACAGAGGATAAACTTGTTCACTGGAGGAAGCATTATTATATATAGAGGACTTGTATTTTGTCCAGAAGCGACGGTTTAAAGTTAAAAGCATCTTAATGATTTCAATTATTTGTTTCAAGCATGCAGCTTTTTCGCTTCACAAGAAGTTAATTGATGGACTGGAGTCGTGTGGATTACTTGTGGATTATTTACTATGTTTTATCAGCTGTTTGGACTGTCATTCTGACGGCAATCATCCATCCATCGGTGAGCAAGTGCTGTAATGCTAAATTTCTCCAAATCTATCCTGAAGAAGAAACTCTTTTACATCTTGGATGGCCTGAATGAGAGTAAATTTTCATTTTTGAACGAACTATTCTTTTAATGTGCTGTAACTCTTGTTTCTGCAATTGTTCACTATTTTTGGACATGCACGCAAACATTCAAACCCTGTAGAAGCTCTTTTGTGGAACATTCCCATGACATCCTTCATTCAACTGACCATCATTCGAGTCTTTCCCTCAGTGCCGTCTGGTCTGCCTGACTGGAGATCTGGTCTTGGGAAGCCGTCCTGACAGTCTTACCTCCCTGTAACCCTATAGAGGGGGCTGCAACCTGTCTCTTCTCCTCTCACACCTGTCACACATCTGCAGAGGTGCAGTGACCCAGATTATAAGACCACGTTCCCTGTCAGTCGCCCCTTACCCTCGTGTGCCTGACGGCCTGTGTTGTTCTGCTGGTGGTAGATGGACACTTCTCTCTGGAGGACTGGACGTGTGTGCTAGTTGTCACCATCTTGTAACCTCCTGGAACACTCTACTGGTCTCATAATATAGAAATGATTTATTTAACTTCAGGAAGTCAGGTTTTGCCAAACATTTATGCACTCTTTTGGGGAACAGAAAATGTTTATGGCCATATGAAAACGGTCTAGCTGTTACCGCACATGCTTCAGTAATGTATTATGTTTGGACTTTGGTGCTCATACGAGAAACATTGGTTATATTCTGGCCTGTTTTTTTTGCAGTCCAGTGTTCTATGTTTTATAATCTGTGATTTTGATAGACTGTTTTTGTTTTGTTTTATCTATCTTAATTATTTAAATTTCCCTGATAATATAATCATTAGTCATATGCCTTTACATTTGTAAAATTTTATGTAATAAACATGAATTTCATGTAGTTTTATATTAGTCAATCGATAAAAAAAACGTATTAATTGCACATTTCTGTAATTAATTGAGATTCACTGCACCTAACATTAAAATTTGAGATCATAACTATAGTTTCACACTGAATCTGCATTAATGTAGAAACAACATAACTATGGTGTATTTTAAATATTTGTTAAATGTCATATTTTTACTAGGTACTATGAATGAAGGTAAATATCACCAACAATACTGATACTGATGCCTCTTAAATAATCTATTTGGATTTTTTCTGATGATAAAATGAGAAATGTATAGCCATTAGACATTACAGTAAAATTAAAAAAAGGCATCATTTAAAAAAATTTTTAGGCCTGAATAGTTATAGAACATAAGTATTATAACTTAATTTAAGTGAACTTAAAACAATCTTCAAATATAAACCTGTTAGAATAAATTTAGATGTGTCTTCAGTATATTGTGTTATATATTAATATAGTGATTATTCGGTCTCTTTCAATATTTGTTCTTTCTGAGTGAGAGCTGTGTAAAACTTTCTCATTGTGTTCATGACTGTGGGCAGAATGGAATGTACCACCTTTATAAATATTGAAACTCCCACCAAATATTATAGCTGTAGGAGTTCTGTCTTCTCTGAAAGAACCCTTAACAAGCCTGTAATATTTGCCTTGGCTTGTTTCCATATAGTGGTGAGGCATTAGTATAGTTCAGGCGTGAGAATGAAACAATGGCAGAGAGGGCGAGAGAACTCGATATGACTTTACAAAGAGAAAAGAAGAGTTCATTAGGACCACATCTTTTACAACTCCCACAAAATTGATCACACACACAATTTATTATATATTATTATATATCATATTAATTACTGCCCCGAGGGCTGAGGAGAGTGAGAGTATCAGAGAAATGAGAATGTGGCCAGCAGGCTTGATCTGGTAGCAGATGCTTGGAGACCCTTCAGAGCCGAAGGACATAAAAAGACCCTCTCTCTCAGTTTCGTCCTTGTGTTGGCCAATTTCTTACAGCTTTGTTCATTTTTCAGTGGCTCTTTCAAACGTTTACAAATTGTCTTCTGGAAGCTGTCCACTCCGCAGCTTTTAATGATTACTGACAGGCTGTGCTTGCCTAATTGTCCCATTCCATTAGATATAATGTATGACATAAAATAGCCAAATTAATTAAACAATTAATTCATTTATTTATCTATCTATGTATGTATGTTTGCATTGTTATTTTATTTTTTTATATTATTTATTTATTTATTTTTCTGCAGTGGGAAGTTAATATTAAAGGGGTCCTATTATGCTCTTTTACAAAGTCTTGATTTTGTTTTGGGGGTGTACTAGAACAGGCTCTCATACTAGGTTGTTCGAAAAACACATTATTTTTCACATATTTTACATTATTACAACACCTCTCTCCTCAGTCTGGCATGAACGGCTCGAATAGTTCCTTTATCAAATGAAGGCCCGCCTTCTGAAATACGAAATGTGCTGTGATTGGTTAGCTGGGCCAGTGTGTGTTGTGATTGGCACCACATTGGAAATGTCATGCCCCTTACCATAGCCGCCTGCAAGCTTCAGTGTAAATATTGCGTCAAAATCAAATCAATTTGAGCGCGATTAAAAACCCGGATGATTGTAAACACTCTTAAGTTCGTCTGCCTTGGGAAAGCTAGCGTGTCTCTGACATAGTGATAACACTCATTACCAGGTCTCGTCCCATTCGTCGATCTTTGTGATATCACAAATCCCGGAAAATATGCGTTGTAGTCCAAACGAGTCGTTTGTTGTAGTTTTTTAAAAGTGATTTCTGTTAAATAAAACATCTCCATTTGAAGTGGACTTTGAGCTTTGTAACTTTGCAGACCTTTTTTATGCTCAAACAGCAACATTACAGACTAACTAAAGTTGAAAAAGTGAAAAAGCATAATAGGACCCCTTTAAGTATTGCCTTTTAGACAGTATTCCAAGTTCATGTCAAAACTGAATCAACGTTCAGCCACAGAGCAGTCGTGAGAGAATGAACACTTTTGGATGAATTGATTCAGTTTTTGTCTATGATTCACTTCTTAAAATGATTTGGTTCATTCTAAAATAAATAAGTGTTTTGAATGAATTGTTTGAGTGAATGATTCACTGACTCAAAAACTCACTCGTCACCACTTGGCGTATCGATTCTGCTGAAAAGTCAGAAAAATCTGTCTTTTTCAAAATCAAATCTTTTTATGTGGACAATCAATCAGTAAAAATACTGACACAAATTTTAGAGACTGCTGAAAATAATGACACTTGAATTTCAGTGTGACAGATATTCATTTAATAAGCAGTCTGTGATTCAGTTCAGTAAAATATTTGGCTAATTTAAACGAATCTTTCTGAACTACTGTTCAGGAATTGGGCTACATTGGTTGGAATGTATTGTTTTGATTCAGAACCAGATTAGTGGACATTCACACAGAAAGCATTTTACATTCCTGCATTTTTATTGATTTTCTATTCGTATTCGACTGTTACAACACCGTATTCTAAAAATGCAGCACTCAAATTTAGTTTTTCATTCTTCTGCCAAGAATCTCACATTTTTAAATGTTAAAATGCATTCTGTGTGAATGGCCTCTCATACAAGTTGCTTAATTGCTTTTGAATTGGACAGTGGTTACATTTGTTGCTGGCAGTCAATGGGGATAACGCAACAGAAAGACGGTATAGTTCAGTATAGTCTTTTTATTGAATCACATTCAATACACACAGCAAACTCTCAAGTAATCTCAAGTAAAATATGACTTCTTTTGTTGTGGTGTTAAAGATGCAGCAGTGCAGGAAACATACATAATTTATCCGTGTCACTGGCGTCATGGAATTTAAGTTTGTATGTATGTTTAAATTCACCTTTGACGTTTTTCTTTTTCTGCATCGTGCCGCAAACTCACCTTCCTCTCAGGAGTCGGGATGATCGATTGGTCACTGGTGTTGGACGGGAGGGGTAGGGGCACGGTGGTGCGTGTGCATCTGTCACTCTGAGTCATCCCAGCCTGCCCACATGGGATTCACACGCATAAACACACACACACACACACACACACACTCACTCACTGCTCGATGCAGCCACTCGCCTACTCAAACTTCATAGCATCAGAGCTCTCTCCGCAGGGCTGCTGACGGAGAGTGTAATTTATCACTGTGCTTAAAGTTGTCTCTGTTTTGCGTGAGATTCTGGCCATATTTTCACCATGTAAAGCTGGGGCCCACACTGCAGAAAGCGGCATACTTACAGTAACTGTGTTTGACTCTGCAGTAAGTTATTGAGGCATAAATAACACTTTTTTTCTTTTTCTTTTTTATTAAATATCTTGATATTTATGCATTTACTCTGAAATGCTTTTTCACCATCATTTGTTACAAATTACATTATTAATTTAATTTGACATTTTTACATTGAAAATATTTAATGAAATAGTAAAAATTTAGTTAAAATAGTCAGTTTCTACACAGTTTTTCAGTAAATATTTCAGTTTTTTTTAAATATGCACCAATCAGATCCAGAATTAACATTTTATGAATTAACATTTTTTAAATTAACATTTTATATGATTTTTTATGACAGTTCAGTGGTGAGTAATTCGAGAAAATCTATACCATTTACATTAATATTGTTCTGTATAAAGTTATAATGGCAAGTAGCTCAGCAAAACCATCATGTGGCATTCATTTTGGACCCTATGCACCAATGTAACACTATAAAATAATTAATAACAGCATTTAAAACATTGAAAATTTGGTGTAGAAACAATTTTCAGTAATTGCAAGTAAATTTCACAATTAATTACTAAGAAATAGAAAAGAATCTCATTGAATTAAATGTGAAATATTTAAGTAGAAAAATGAAAAATTATTTTATTCTAAAAGATTTATTCTCCAATAATCGTTGAAAAATAATTTTTACAGTGTACTTCACTATAGTGTACTAAATCAGTTTTGAATTGATTCATTGAAACAGACAGTTTGAACTGATTTACGCAAATGAATCAAACTTACCCTAATATCGTTTTTGCTACTGACATTTAAATCAAAGACGTTATTAAAATGTCTCATAAAAAATGTGATATTTGATGTATATCACCCTGCCCTACCGTTTTTTGTTTTTTTTCCCTTACATTCTCTCATATGCCCTCTCTGCAACTGCGGTGCAGACTGCCGGTCCTCACCCATATCCACTCAGCTCATTGTTCAGCGGGTAGCCGATTCATCACTACTAAATAAAATAAGGAAGGGGAGAGAAAAGCGCATACTCCAGCACCAGAATGCAATCTGTCATCCCCCAGCATCTCTCCTCTCACTCCTTCAGCTCTGCTAAGCTCCTCTCTTTCAGCTGGAGCCCTTAAATTCAGCCTCACTCCTTTGAAGTGTGTTGCTAAAGGCCGAGCGTTTCCATACGGTGCTGTTTGAGAGCCCTGAACTGGTCTTTCTTAGAGGCTGTGAGTATGAGCTCGGTTCAGGCCCATTTAATAGTGGATTGGAAAGAAACAGGGTCTGTGCCTTAATTTGCTTAAGCCTAGTCTCATTTTCCTGCGCTAGGCACACAATTTACATCATCACTTATGTGCCTTTTCCAGCCTTCCCTGCGTGTATCCTAGTGATTTAGTGCCCTTGGATTTGACCTCTTGATCTTTATCATCCTCATCTTCACCCTGCACCCCTGCCAGAAATAGGATCAGAACAGAGAATAAGATCAGGACATGTTGCCAGCCAGACTCGAACTAGAGCAGACACCAACCGACAAGTTGTAAGTTTTACCACTGCTTGATAAATTTGGAGTCAGTTTGAAGGAAACTTCCTCACTCAGTCTATTCCAAAGATAATTAAATAATTGAATTTAATTAGCATTTATTTGCTTAAAAAAGATTGCTAATTTGCATTATAATTCCTATATTTTAGTCAAGTGATTCGTATAGTGCTTTTCAGAAGGCATAAATTGTTTCAAAGCAGCTTTACAGGAAGTTATTTTGTATCAAATTCATGCTGTAAAGTCACATTTTTATTTATTTTAAAAAGATAGCTAATTTATTAATTATTCTCTCTATTTTTAGTCAAGTTAGGTCATTTGTACAGCACTTTTGAGAATACATATTGTTTCAAAGACGCTTGACAGGAAGTTATATTGTATCAAAGCCATACTACAGTCCCTACTGAACAGTTTGAAAATCATGCCACAGTGCATTTGCTTTTATATCAATATATTAGACAAAATATGAAACTCAGATCAGTTTTCAAGAGCATTATGCTATGCACATTCATACAGTTAGACTAACCACAGATTGATTGATTGGTTATTTATTTATTTATTTATAATGTTTTAGCGCCCATGTTTTAGTAATGTTTTGTTACTTTGAGATTTGCTGGAATTAATTTTGTTGTTTTTTATACGAAAACAATAGGGTGACTTGTCTACTAAAGCATGTAACATTTTGTTTGGCTATTTATTTTCAAGATACAAAGTGAGAGAGTTGAAATTGAAGTTGAAGCAAGGGCAGGCAGGTCGGAACACATGAGTGCAGAGCTCTTTGAGGATGTACTGAGAGGAAACCAGGCCAGGCTTAAGAGCTGCAGAGACTAGCAGCAAATCTGCCCTGAGACTGAACTGACAATCACGTAGTGCTGCCACGGGGCTTTTGGGAACAGAGAAGAGAGCTGAGACTCCAGAGCTTTGCTTTGTTTGTGTGTGTATGTTTAAATATGTTTATATATGTGTGTGACCCTGTGTGTTAGTGTTTGAGTGGAAATGAGAAAGCCATTTGAAGCTTGTTAAGGATTGGGGTGTAATGTTTTATGTAGTCCATTTTGAGGGCATAATCTGTCTACGAGCTGACTCTAGGTAAAGACCCGAAGGACCATTTCATAACGCTAAGAGACATAAAGTGGGTGCTTGAAAAGATTGGAAATGTTAGAAGGAGAGGGAGATAAAGAAGAAAAAAAGCATTATATAATCCCCTTCCACATATTTAGCCCAATCAAGGGGCTTTAGTGTTCTTTGTTCCTCTGACCTAATGCAGATGCTTTGTGTATTAGTTATGAAACATCTATTTATTTTCCGCCAGTCTCAGGGGAGTCCTGCACTTAGCGATTTGTTTGTGATTATTTCCGTTTGTTTGTCTCTGCCTTTTTTCAAAGGAGAGTAGCTGCGGTTTAGAGCCACACGCACAGGTTTATGCAATGGCTCGCTGCAGCACAGGGGGCAGCAAATGTGTTGCTGCATGAGGAATCACATGAGGTTGCTATAGATTTCTGTCATTACACACCCTGCGTCCAAATATGCAAAAAGGAATATGTCAAATAGGACATTAGAATGCTCAGAATTCATGATATAGTAGGTGAACACTGCATCTGTGAGCTTGAGGGATTCTAAAGTGTGCAACCAGTTGACACTTTGCTGTTCGATTAAGCCATGGAAAATGAGGAACTGCAGTAGTAAAAATAGTTTTTTTTGCGGTTTCTGCTGGCACACCATGGTCAAAGTGTGCATTCACAGATTTAAAGACAATGTGGCATATTATAATATATCTGTTTTATTTTATTTTATTCTTTTTATTTATCTTGTTAGAGCCCTAGTTGTTTTTTGTTTTGTTTTTTGTTCTTTCTTACATATTTTTCTTTATATTTATCTTGTCACAGCCCTAGTTTTTGTTTTGTTTTGTTTTGTGTTTTGTGTTTTGTGTTTTGTGTTTTGTGTTTTGTGTTTTGTGTTTTGTGTTTTGTGTTTTGTTTTGGCGCAGCCCTACTTATTTAGATTTATTCTTAAAACATCTATAATCTACCAACATTTTAGAATCATTAAAATAAGTTAAAAATGAAACGAACCAGCCAAAAAACATCAACACATGTTGTCCTGCATTATTTCCTTTGCCTACTAGGATATTAAACAATTCCTATTAAATTTTATGTTTGATACTCTAACTAGGACCATATGTGCTTTGACAATGACCAAAGATGCTTGAGGATTTACCGTACAGTGCCAGTGTATTAGTTGCAGTAAGGTATGGATAGACTGATATATGATCACAAACCCTACAGAAAATCACAAAGCACAGCTTCCCAAGCTGAGTGTGGCATTCCTGCATTGTTAGCAGATAGAACTGATTTCCACACAGTGAGATTTTGCAGCTTTTCTGCACTGTTGTCTTTTTTTGTTGCTTTGCTGAAGAACAATGCTGATCTGTTATGTGTGTGGTCTGCGTGTGTGTATAAGCCCGGTTTTGGATGATGATGATGATGTTATGGGTTTGTTTTCGGGCCCAGTTGGCAATTGTGGAAGCATTAGGAACGGATAAAGCTTTGATCATCGGTGAGGTGTGTCTGTGTGTTCGGGTCCAGATGGTTGCTTGCGGGCAAAGGTGCAGTCTCGCTGTTTGTTCCACTTTAGTTCTGCAGTTTCTCTACATCTCGCTCTATATGATGAGTGCAAGTCATGCCCGGGGCAAGTGAACTCCAAACAACTCTGATCCGCAGCGTGTACTGCATGTTCAGTCTCGGTAATTCATAGCTTCATATCTCTGCAGCAATCTCCCCCTCTGCGCTCCACACACGCTCTTATTCTTACGCACTTCTCCATATCTCTCTCTCTCACTCTATCTTCCCCCCTCCCTTTCCTTCTCTCCATCTCTCTTCCTCATGTGCGATCGCACCTCTCTCTTCCAGACAGTTTGTGTCCTCACATCTCTGTTTCTTGCTGTCTTCCGCTCCATCCTTCCTCCTCTCCGTCTTCCCCGTTACCTCTCGTTCTACCGGGAGCCGGCGGTCTGAAACTCTGCCGGAGCCGGGACGGCCACTGGAAATGCTGGGTTCCTGGTCTGCCGAAAGGATTAAGCGGAGTGGACAGCTGGCAGATGATCAGAGTGAGAGCGGCAGCTAGGACTGGCTCGTATTTATTTAGAGGATTGGAAGATTGTGCAGATATTGGCCGAGCGCTGCGGGACGGGGCCAGGAAGCCTCTGGGCTGTTTTGTGTAATGTGAAAACCTGCCCCGAGGGTGAGTGAGAGCCGAAGTGTGTCATCTTTTCGATGTTAAATTACTTAAGCTTCTCAGCTTCCTGTGCAGAGTCAACTAAGAAAGTAATTTTCCCCCAAAAAAGTGGAGACTTTGTCTATGTGGTGTGTTCAGTGTTGTTTTGTTTGCATGGGTGTCCTGAAAAGCCAGACTAATGGAGTTTAGGATGGAATGGGACCTTCTTGTTAGTTCTGAACAATGGAAACGTGTAAAACCTGTCATTTTTGCGATGCCGTTGCATGACTCTTCAGTATTGCACTTGCAGTTTTGTAATATATTGTTTTTTGCTAGTTCTGCTGGGTAGTATTTGTCCATTCTGCTTTGGTGATAGTCTAGCACAGTGTTTCTCAACCCTGGTCCTGGGCGCCCCCCAACACTGCACATTTTGTGTGTCTCCCTAATCAAACACACCTGATTCAACTCATGAGCTCATTAGAAGAAACTCCAGGACCTGAAATGGGTGGCAATACAAAATGTGCAGTGTTGGGGGGTGCCCAGGACCAGGGTTGAGAAACACTGGTCTAGCAGGTGGACCACCATGAGGTTCACCAACAAAAAATAGTGGTCAGTCACCATGGTCTTTCTGGTGAAGCTAGAAAGCCAATGACGTCTTACTGGTGAAGCTAGTTAAAAAGTTTGTATCTCAACATGGGTAACATCATCCAAAACACAACATGCTGGTATTTTCAACAGGAATGACAGTGGTTTCTCTGGAAAATGTGGGCTGTTTATGAGATTTTTCTGTTAATGGGCACTTAACAGTTGAATTTCACCTACGTTCACCAGTTGACTTAACCCCTCTGCTCTCTTGACCACAGGTCCTTTGGCATCTCGACATCTTCCGCCGAAGCTTCCGGCAACTGAACACCCACAAGTGCATGGAGGACTCGTGCATCTTCTGCGCTCTGAAGGTGAGTGTTACCAGGTGCTTTCTAAAAAAGGCCCAGTTGTGCATGCCAGTTCAAGAGGTGCTACCTTTTCAGAAAAGTAGCTTGAGGCTACAGGAATCTCCTAGTGTGCCCAGGCTGCTCTTCTAATGATCCAGCAAGGTGAGGGTAGAGGCTGCTTAGACTAATTGACTTCCTCGCTGACCTTACTGTAGCACAGGAACAGAATGAAAATGAGATTCTCAACATCAAAATCTCTCTGTCGCTCTTTTTCGAGGAAGTCTTTTTAATTTCCTGCCTGGAGGCTGATAGAGATGGGAGAGGAAGGAGGAGGAGAGGGAGATATATGCTAGGAAAAGCAACTCTGGTCTCTTTTTAAATAACAAGCAAAGGACTCTCACTCTAACAATATCCTGTTCTCTAGTCGCCCTCAGGCTAAAAGTAGCTGTGCTATTTAAAGGTGTCACATACCAGTAAGAAGTCACAAAACTGACATATTTCTTTAAGAGGCTCCTTGTTTTGTGTTAAAAGAAATCTTTGCCGTCAGATTTGTACTTGGCCATTTGTTTCCAAAAATACCAACGCTTCTTGTTGGCTGTTTGCGCCTGAGAGAAAAGGAGAGGTACAAATACCCTGATAGACTGAGAGGTCTTTTTCTTTCTCTACTTTGTGTCTGGGCTAATCTTGTTCTGGTGTTGGGTGATTTACCTCTTTATTTTATGTCCAGGCGTCTTGCTCTCTCTGAACTGAACGTTTTGTTCTTCTGCTGATGAATAGGTCCTGCACCTTCCGCTGTTTCCACAGCTACCTGTTACCTTGGCTACTCTGTGCTCTGATTGCCCATTTTCACGCCCATGTGACGCCATAAAGGCAGTCTGTGCCTCTTGGTGTTGGTTTCCTTGGAGTTGGTCATCTTTAGTCGTGAGATTCTGCATTGGTGGCCTGTTGGCTCTGTGGAATTGAGTCAAATTTAGATTAATTCATGCTGCTTCCTCTATGAGGATAGAGGAACTGTATGGTCCTGAGTCTTTAATGTTTATGTCTTTGGGTCTGGTTAATGGGTGGATAGATAAATAAGAAAGTAGGTATTTAAGTAGGTAGATGATAAAAAGAGAGATAGGAGTCCTGATGACCTTCTCTGGGTTTGTTTTGCAGTTTTAAAGATGACCAACCAGAAGAAGTATCTCAGTGACTTAGATACATGGATAGATAGATAGGTGGATAGATGCATGGATGAATGGATAAATGGATGGATAGAATCTCATTGCTGTGTGTTCTTGTCCAGTTTTCTCTGGGCTACTTTGTTGATGTGAAACACAAATAAGCTTGTGTGAAATCCATCACAGTGATTGAAATGTTCTCTCTCTCTCTCTCT
>NW_015645650.1:108423-123666 GCF_001515625.1 Sinocyclocheilus rhinocerous | reverse complement strand
GAAATGTTTTCTCTCTCTCTCTCTCTCTCTCTCTCTCTCTCTCTCTCTCTCTCTCTCTCTCTCTCTCTCTCTAAATGAAGTGTGTGTGAAGTGCTGAGGCATCAGAAAGCACACTGCTGTGGTGACTCAAAGCCGTATCATGGGAATGCTTTCACATATTTGCCAGGATTTATGAGCGTTCACCAGGAACTGTTATTCCTGTCCTTCTCCTGCTCTTCCATTCTTTCGTCACTCACACTCTCGCAGTTTCTCTCTCGCTCTTGTTTTCTCACTGTATTAAACCTGTTGTTAAATTTAGCTCCATTCCTATTCACTGTTAAACCATTCGGGACTAAAAGCAAATGATATCATCCAGGTAATGTATTCAGAACAAAACAGAAAGAGACCTTTAATTTTAATCACGTCCAAACAAACAAGCTTTAAGCCTCCCATTATGTTTCGAAAGGAAAAAGGAATGACTGTGGTTCTCAAAAGAATTTGTATCGCAGTACCTGAAATGACAAATGTTGTTGAGTTGACTGCATAATTTTTCAGCACGGCATTGGTCTTTCCTCTTACAAACATGATGGCATGCTTCTGTTCAGGCCTTGTGATGAAGCTTTGCTCTGTGGTAAAGCTCAATGCCTGACTCTGAGGTGGATTCCTGTCCCTCAGGTCTTTCCCTGAGCTCTTTTCCTGCCAAACCCTCTGCACACCGGTGGCATGGGATCTCATGTGGCTCTGGCTGTCCCCCGCTATAGCCTTGACTGGCATGCGTTACGTCACCTTTCTCATTTCTAATGGAGAAACGTTAGTTTCGGCCCATCGGTTCTGAGAGTTCCTCACGCGTGCCGCCCGCCAGCCGCCTGCTTGCCAGCCATGTTATTGAAATTTAATGATCTAACGCTACTAATGAGTGCTGAAATATGCCCTCGCCACACCGTTCCTTTCTGGATACCGCTGAATTCTTCAAATGTGTTTATTTGAAAGCGTTCTCACTGTGGGGAATATCATGTTCATTTACTGAGATGCAAATTAGCTGAGGGGTACGAAGATGAAAAAAATCATTGATTGTTTGCAGAAGTATGCATAAGTAACACTTGGCCAATATTATTTACTGATTGCCTTCTTTGATTTCATTGCGTTTTCAACCTAACAACTACTTCAGTTGTATTAATTATTGGTATTTTATCTTTTTCTGAGTGACATTTTGATATATACTACTGTTCAAAGGTTTGGGGTTGGTTAGTTTTTTATGTTTTAGAAAGCAGTCTCTGTATCTATTTGATGTAAATATACTTTTTTCTGTGTTTCTATTTGAATATATGTTAAAATGTCACTTATTCCTGTGATGGCAAAGCTAGGACACATAATCCTTCAGAAATCATTCTAATATGCTGATTTGATGCTCAAGAAACATTTCTTATTATTAGCAATGTTGAAAATAGTTGTGCTGCTTAATGTTTCTTTGGAAACTGATACATTATTTGATGAATAGGAAGTTCAAAAGAACAGAATTTATTTTAAATCATTTGTAACTTAAAAAAAATTTCTTTTCTCTCACATTTAATAAATGTAATGTGTCCTTGCTGAATAACATAAACTTAAATCTCATTTCAGTTGCTATAGGATTTACTCTTCAAATGATTTTTGTACATATTTTAAATCGCAATGTTGTTGTTTATATTGCAGTTAACACTTTCTAACCATTTTCTAAAAAAAAAATCTATAATGTATTTATTTATTAATTTCTTGTTTGATTTAACAGTAAAATATTATGTGAAATTATTTGTGCATTACCCAGTAACAGTTATAAATTAAGACAATATTATTTAATCAATTAATTATTATTAATTATTTAAAAACAAAGTGATGGCTGTATTATGAATTTAAAACTCATTTAGTGCCCATTTAGGGGCCTAAAAAGAGAATATGAATCGACAGACAAACTCACTGTGGTTTATATAGTTGAATGCAGTGTTCCTGTGCTAGCTAAATAATTTGAATGGACTGACCATATTTTTAAGCCTACAATGTTTGTCAACAGAGATGCTGCATGTCACAGAGGCCAAAAGTGTGACATTGGGTGGCAGGGGCCCACATTACTGCCACTTCACGAGGTGTGATAGTGCCTTGAGGTTGGTGACCTCTACCGACTATCAGGAACTGCAGTGCTGGAGGCAACAAATACACACACACATTCACACAAACAAAATAAATGCAAAGTCACAGTCACTCTCACAAGCCGCCACCTCTATTACGATGATGTTTCCTATTATATAAGCTCCAGTGACACCTCTATGTTTGTGCCGTTTTATGTAGTGAGAGCCAGCGATTGAGTTAAACCCAATTACAAACTCATAATCAGCATGAGATTCAATCCCTCTGCAATTTGAAAACTGAGCCTGGGGAGTGTTTAATATTAATATATTTACGTGCGTCACAAGATTGCTGCTCCTGTGAGGGTGTGTGTGCATGTGTGTACTCATTGCCCTTGTGAGTTTTGAGCAGTGCAGATGATATGTGTCACTGCTGAGGACTGTGTCTTGTGTCTTTGAGTGGAGGTTAATGTCTCATTTCACAGGCTACGCCTCAGGGCTCACAGCTGACAACACAATCTCTGGTGGTTTGTGTGTGTATGTGTATGTATGCATATGACTGGACTTGCATGTTTTGAGTATAGCCAGACCGGTTGGGTTCCATGTCCTTGTTTGAGCTGAGAAGGACATTACATCACTGCCACACTGCTATTACACACATGGACCACTCAACCCTCAAATGGGATTCCCAGTTCTACACGCTCTGTAATATAATACAGTATAAAGGCTCAAGGCGGTTTGTGGCTGAACCTGGGGAAGTTTAGCTATATGAATGTCCTTATTGGGAAGGTCAGAGTGGTTTATATGTGTCAGTTTTGGTTAGCTAGCTATTTGGCCCATAAAAAACATCCATTGTGTCCCAAATCAAATACTTCTCTACAGTATATGGTATACAAAAAATGGTACACTAAAAGAGTATGACCATATCAACATGGCGGATATAGTACATCTTAACTTTTTCAATGGTTTCCAAGTAAGTTCAATATTCAAATGTAGTACCCACTTAGACGTGATTTCGGACATGCCAACAGGCTTTGTAGTGAAGCTGGTTGACTGGGGTAATTTTGCTTGTTAAGCTGGGCTGGGAGTGAACTAATCACTGGATTTGTGAAGATTTTTCAGTTCAGTTGCATCATGTCTTTCAAAGAAACTCAGGAGTTTTGTTTGAGGCAAGTATCAGGTTAACTAGAGCATGAGACACTTTGTTTTTGATTTATTTTTGTAAAATATTCAATATGTCCCTGCTGAGAAAAGTGCCTGGTTTACTTGTCTCCACTCTTGGTTAGGTTGGTCTGTTGGCTGATTTTAGAGGGGTTTTGGGCACTCTTTAGCTAGCTATACAAGCTGAAGACCAGCTTGGCCAGGACGATAAAAGCCCAGATAAACCAAACCATCATCAAAGAATTAGTGACAACTAGGGGTGCTTCGATCAGGGTTTTTAAGGCCGATCACCGATCGCAATCACTGAAAGCAGTATCTGCCGATACCGATCACCGATACTGATCTTTTTAAAGCCTTCTTTTTATCATTTGTAACTATTTATAATGATACTCCAATCAGGATTTTTAGACATTTATTCAGGGCCTGAATTTCATTTTTGAAAATGGAAGGAATTCCCCTCTTAGGTGACTCTTGTGAGAGGGGAAGCAGCACGGACTGTGCTTTCACACTGGAGTCCACTACTGATCCGTGGCTGTTTACCACAAACACAACATTTATCCAATATTTTGATTTCAAATCCAAACATTGTCACTGAAAATGCTTTTTCAGCATTGCAATTCTTTTTTTTACACAGTACAGTAATACAATCTTTCACAGATATGTTTAAACACAATAAATATAAGCAACACATGCTTTTTACTTTTGCATTTACTTTAGATTTATATATTAAGCTGCTCAAGCAAGTGGCAAAATATTTACTGCAAAAAAATGCGCTGTTACTTTAATTCAGAGCTTGCAGCGCAACAAAAATAGACTCGGTGCGGAAACGATCTCTGCACTGCTGCAGACGCACCGCTCGTGGAACGCACTGCTGGACATCAACCGTGTGCAGTGTGTGCGCTTTATTAATCTGTTAACATGAGCGCGGAAAAAATACGCACCACATACGCACTGCAAACGGAGTAATGTGAACCTGACATTATGTGTGTGCGCTGCGAGTGTGCATGAGCGCACGGTCTCCAGGAGAGCTGCATGGTTAAACACTGGCAAGAATTAAAAAGTAATGCAATTCATAAACTTTACTGACGATGTGACACTCACCTTCATCATTATAATTATTTCACCCGCGCCGGACAGAGACTGAGACGGTGCCGATGCATGTCATGCCAAACCCCTTTAGATCAGCCTTTTTAGAGACTGCAGATCAATCATCCCAACGTGATTATCGGCCGATAGTGATCGGTAGCCGATCAATCTGAGCACCCCTAGTGACAACAAAAGCCGATATTGGTTTCGCCTCGGCCGAAAAGTTGTGCTTGAACACACCACAAAGTCTACAGCCAACAGCCTACTAGTATGAATGTTTTGCACCTGCGTGAGAGGAAATAATCCTCCATACCTGCAGGTATTTAGTAGTTTGGCTTCATCATTTAAAATGGGAAACTGGAAGAGCTAGGACTGCGGATGTACAAACCGTAAATAAAGCAGAATTTGCTTAAAGCAGGATTTTGTCACTTCCGTTTGTCTTCTTGGGCACTGGTTTGCTGAGAACAGCCAATCAGAGTGATCTCTTGCACCAATGGGCTTCACTGCCAACATGTTTAATCTGCTGAAAAAAGTCACTGATGGCGGTCCAGCAGTATGGAACACACCACAAAAAGGAGACTAAAATAGTCTAAACGTCGGCCCAACAGTCGACTTTCGGCCTTAAAGTCCGCATGAAATCAAAATTGACTTTATTTACTTTATTAGCGCACATTGCTAGTCTTGATGTGAAAAATTAATCCGTTGAAAAAAATTGTTTGTCTTGGTAATCTTTAATCAAAATCTGAACATTTACTTCTGCTCTGGAATGGCATTCCTTCTCTGATGACGTCAGTTTGATGGCTTGGGCAAGAATTTCCTTAAACACACCCCTCCAACCGTTAGGTTGCTATGAGTGAGAGACAGAGAGGAGGAGCGCAAAAAATAAAACCACACCCTCTATTCAATATTCCGTTTCAGCTGGAAATACGTCACTACACTGAAATAAACTCGACAGCAACTTCCGGTTCACGCAGACTTTAAAGTTAGAATAAAATTTAATTAATTTAATTTAATAAAAAAATTACATTTAATTAAATTAAAAGTAGTTCACTTCAGAATTTAAATTTCCTGATCATTTTCTCACCCCCATGTAATTCAAGATGTTCATGTCTTTCTTTCTTCAGTTGAATAGAAATGAAAGGGGACATAACACACACAGTTTCACCCAAACTCATGTTGATCTTTAGTACCTATAGAGAAAAATACAGCTTTCCGATTCTCTCCGAAAACAGCCGAGCTCCTGGAGGTGCGCCATGGGCGGAGCTAAAGAGTGACGAGCACTTGCCCGATTGCCAACAAAACACAGACATTTGATGCCGTTTCACTTACCGTCTGCAGTTCTGAATCATGACCGGGATCTTTTATAGCTGGGACGCTCCATCTTCCAGTATCAAACGATGTGCAAATCCAGCATTGAACTGGGCCTTGTTTATAAAGCATTTGTCAACAAACACACTTGCAAAACTCCATTGCAGCCCCGGAAAAACAAACTACATACACTGTTCACGTAACGCTGGGTTCTTTGGTAAGCTGAACAAGGTTATCTTTCCCTTACAGCCAAAAACACACTTCTTTGGAGACATTCTTCTCGAGCGAGTCCCGTTCAGTGCAGCCGAATGAAGCGCGTTGATGGGCACGCTCTCGCTCTGGTGTGTGTGCATGGGCGCGCTTTTCCAGGAGAAATGCCCATATAAGGAGTTCCACCCTTCATTACGTCACGGAGAGCCAAGCTCGAAAAAAAAACTCTCCGAAACTTGTACAAAACCGGAAGGAGTATATTTGACACAGAAATACTCCGTTCTACATTCATAATGTTTTTTTAAAGTTTGGCCATGTTTAGCATGAGAATCCAACTCTTTAACAGTGTAAATAACTCAACATGCATGAAATAGCATTAGACCCCCCCCCTTTAAGGTTTTTGAAGAAAACCTTCCAGGATTTTTCTCCGTATAGTGGACTTCAACGGGGACCAACAGGTTGAAGGTCCAAATTGCATTTTCAATGCAGCTTCAAAGGGCTCTACGCGATCCCATTCAAGGAATAACGGCCTTATCTAGTCTACTCTTATCTGTCATTTCTCACATCGCAGAGCTAGTGCAAGGCGAGCATTTGTGATTAAAAAGTATATAAATTTTTTTTTTAAGAAAATGTAAGATCATTTCGCTAGACAAGACCTTATTACCCTTAGCTGGGATCGTGAGCATTACCTGAGCCTTTAAAACCACAAGTTTAGGCTGGTTTAAGCACTTTTTCATTGGCGTTATTACTTTTGGATGGACAGAAATTCTGATTACAAAGTCTATGCGCATTTCCAATGGTTTCTTCAATGTTTTCAACACAGACCAGCACTGACACTTAAACATAACGATAAAACATAACGAGTGATGGGTTGAGTTTGTCAGTCAGACAGACTTTACCTGTCTAAGAACAAGAAAGTGCATGGAAACTAGTGTCTCAAACTCTAAGAACAGTTTTCTTTAGATAAATATATTCTGCTACATCAGATCCGAGCGCAGAGTTTGTCGTGAGTGTGTGAGGGCATGTGCTGCCGCCTCGCTCACGCTGAGGAGAGCAGAACAGAGCTGCAGTTCGGTTGAGCACTGATTGCCCGAGTGATATATTTGCTGCATACACACACCAGACTTCCAATTGGCCCTTATCTGTCCTGAGTGTTTCATCAGCTCAGAGAGAGAGAGAGAGATGGGGAAGGAAGGACATTAAAATATGTCCATAGGCGAAAATCACTCCAGGCTCTTAGCTGGGCTGAACAGTGTGTGATTAGAGCTGCATGGGGAAATGATGCAGTGGCTGAATTTTCCTCTCATCGAGTTTCCTCAGTGGGGTACATAACCCTCTACGTCTGTCCCTCCCACTCTTTCTCTCATTTTCTTCCACCCTCCCTCCATCCTCTTTCTTTCTCTCCTTGGCGCAGTGCAGTCAGCACACTGCATTACCTGTTCCAAAGCCACCGGCACCGTCCCGCTCAGGGGAAAACCCCCCATTCCACCTCCATATATGGGGGGCTGCCTTGGGCAGTGTGCCCACTGCATATATGAGGGTTTTAAAACTGCAGTATGTGTGTGTGTGTTTGCAGCCGCAGCAAATATTTGCCTTTGCACTATGAGTTTCGCCCGAGTCCATTTGTTCAGCTTATCAGGATGTCCTCTGGTGAGAGAGCGTTGTGTTGCAGTCATTGTTCATTGGGTTCAATAACAGTGCCAATGCTGATGGACAGGAGAATAGATTCCACCGCAGGCTTTTAGGACTCTGCGTTTGTTTGAATGTTCACTGTTAATGAGCTCCGTATCTTAGTCAGATGTTTCCCAACCACTGCTACAGGAACGAGCTTGTCCAATCGAATGAGTAGAGTGAGACTCCACAAAATGTTATGTCGTGAGGAAGTTTGATTGTATGGCTGTGTTGTAGTGAGCCGTCTTACCGACCACAAATATTCGCATGATAATGATTTTATTGGACATGCATATATTAGTTGTTTAAAAATCTAATGATTTTTGGGCATTTGGACATGTTCCAATATTAGCTGTTTAAAAATGTTGTTAGTTGCCTACTTTAGACACATTTCAACGTTTGCTGTGTTTCAAAACCTACTGAGATGCCCATTTAAACAGAATTAGTGGGCACACTGGAACATTTTCTTGGCTTTATTGGACATTCAAATCTGTTTAAACACTAGCTGTTAAACAACAACAACAACAACAACAAAAACCCTCCTACTTAGTTTTTTTGCATACTTGTGTATGGCTGTCTAAACATTGCTGCCTAAACCAGGCCCGGTTCTATGGGGGTGCTAGAGGGTGCTAACCAAATCAATAGCACCCTCAGGTAAAGCTGTAATAATGGCATTTCATTGCAGATTTGGCAAACTATCCAGTGCTTTATGGTTTGCGCTCTGGAGATCGGTTTCTATTTCAACGTGTTTTTGCAGCGTTGAGCAATGTAGCCAATCACAGACATATCTGTTACTTTCTTAAAAGCAACAGCACGAATCATCTCGTTATAACAAAGAGTAGACGCAATGAAAATAAGAGATTCATTGTGCAGCGTAGAGAACTTAATTAATTATAACGTAACTTTGTGAGATTGTGATGAACTAAGATGAATGACAGCTTTTTAGTGACTATGAACAGAGCGCTGCACTATAGCAATGGATGGCACTAAAATCTTTATATACTGTATATATTAAGGTTAGAGCACCCTCAGTGATTGGAGTCTGGAGCTGGGCCTGGCCTAAACTACGTTTTATGTTTTTTTTTTTTTTTCTTTCTTTCCTTAAATAATTTTGAATTTGACATGTTTGTATTTTTGCCCCCTCTCTTGCCTAAATAACATTTTTGGGTACATTGAAATGTTTGGTCCGAGATGCCTATTTAGACAGCATTGGTGGAATGTTATCTTATGAAAATTAACCATGGTTTTATTGTAGTAAAAGTGTTGAAACCATGTTTTTTTTGCATATTGATTACCATTTGTATAACCACAATTTTACTACACTAAAACTACACTATGGTTAGTGTAGCAAAACCATGGTTAATTTGTGATTACCATGGTTTAACTATAGTAACCATGTTTTTTTTTAAATTATTATTTGTAGTAAAACCATGGTTAATTTTCATAAGGGTTATTACAGGCATGTTGGCATGTTTGCTTCTGATCTACATAGCTAGACTGCATTTTTGGCCATCATATACAAAAATGCTTTTTGTAAGGAGTAGGCAAGTCGCTAGGTTTCGAAACACAGCCTGTGTGTTTGTTTATTGATTTCTCCTAACAGAGTCTGTGATTGGTTGTATTGCAGTGTAATGTTTTTACAGTACAGGATGTCAGCCGTTCTCTCTCGACGTGTGTATTCTCTCCACAGTGAGCGGGCAGGCTGACGAAAGCTGTTGTGTGCTGTGGCGTGTCTTGGTTGCATCAGTTTCTCGTTCTTACTTTGGGGTGCTGTTTGTGGTTTCAGAGCATCTTTGCCCAGTTCCAGTTCAGCAGTGAGAAGGTGCTCCCATCGGACGCTCTGCGCAGCGCTCTGGCCAAAACCTTCCAAGACGAGCAGCGCTTCCAGCTGGGCATCATGGACGACGCGGCCGAGTGTTTCGTAAGACTTTTGTTTTATCCCCATTTCACCCCTTTCTTCCACACTTTCTCCGTATAAGTTACGTTCTGTTTTTGCTGACACAATGATCAGCTTTACCTCCTCTCTTCTCATCCCTCTTTCTCTCTCAGGCATTTCCTCCTCTCCTCTCACCTCTCCTCAACCCTACTTTCGTCTCTCCTCGCGTCCCCTTTCCCAGTTCTGTCTTTTTTCGCTTCTCTCTTGGATTTTGTCAACCTTGATCTCAGATTCCAGAGATGTTAGGTGTTGAATTTCAAGCACTGCTGCTTGTGCTCATCCTTGTGTGGTTTGAAGAGTGGTAGAAATGGAAACATGAAGTCTGAGCAGCGTAGGGAAAATAACTCCGGAGGAAAGCAGACAGCTGAAGTTTGACAACTTTTTGTAATATTCATAAATTACTCCATGCACTGAAAAAGATGTGTCTCGGTGACGTTTCTGGCAGGACATGTTGGAGTATCTTTGATAAGTATATTTGATTCAAAATGGCTGGCTGATAGGATTCTCTGAGAATACAACGAGACTTTAAATAAAACCGTCTGAGGTTGATTCATATTTAACTGGTAAAGTAATGGATGGTTTTATTTCCTTCCGTTGTTGGGAGACAGATTTTGTCTACTATGTATGATCTTATGTAAATTCTTACTGCGTTTTTAGAGCTTTCTATCATCGTGGATGTTTTGTCAGCAATGTAAATACAATGGCAACAAAAAGTGGCTTAAAGACACACTTAAAGTGTCATAAAAATATCAAATCAATTCACATTTGCAAAAAAAAAACAAAACAATAGATTTCTTCTCAAAACTAACTTTTAGAACAATTCTGCGCCATCGTACAGTGACTTTAACCACCAGGTGAATTTTAATGGTTTTAATAGCCAATTTCCCCAAGCAGAAAAGCCAAAGATACTTCATCATAATTTGGAACATTATATCTGTTTTAACATGTGAAATGCTTACAAAGAGCTAGGGCTGTCAAAATGACTGAAAAACTACATTTGAATTTTCTACATAAATATTATGCACGTTTCTTCAAAGCGTAATAAAATAACACGACTATCTTTGAAAAAAAAGTGCATAATGTTTAAAATAATGTTTATAAACCATATATAATTAATAAAGTTGCTTAAACAATTAGAAAAAAAGCAGCACCATGTATGTATGTGTAGTTTAATACAAAGGATCGAAAACCAATCACAAAGAGTAGGCTACTTTCTTCATTTAAAAACATGGGATACAGTGGGATGGGGAAAAACCGCCATAAAGTCTTGAGACATGTTTTTTAAAAGTTGAACTTACATTAATTTTACATGGCTTTCTAAACATGTCACTCTCTTGTTCCAGACGCGAGTGTAACACTGATAGATGTCCCTCTAGAAAATGTGATAAATATGCGTTCTGTGTGAACGGCTTGGTTTCAGTTTTGACGTAAACAACATCTTCTCCACACTGATGCTCTCGTTTTCCGCAATATATTGAATGAACAACGTAGCAGCGCCGCATCTAGTGGGTTCAACTGGATAGGCTAACAAACGCATTAAAAGGCAATGACACTACATCGTCGTCGCATTTCGTGCGCCACTGATAGGCTGCCTGACGGCTGACGCAGACCTAAAATTCGAATGCAACGTTTTTGCATTCGAATGTGGATTTTTTTATTTTTATTTGACGAATATTCGAAATTCACATTTTTTTTTGACAGGCCTACAAAGAGCTGTATTTCTTTTAAAAAAAGCCACTTGGTTTGATATTTGATTGGGTGATGCACAAAAAATGCATACATTTTTTAAGACTTTTGTGTCCAAAAATGTTTTGGGGCCACTGCATCTTTCTTGGATGAGGCAATTCTAGAATGCGGTTTGACAAGCTCAGTAAAAATGTTTTTACAAAAAAGTCCATTAAAAGACATTCACATTCATCAACTGAAATGCAAGAGAGGCTTAACTACCACTCACAGGTCATTCCAGATTCGTGTGGGACTAGCATGTGGCTAAAATAGCAGCTTGATAATCAAAAAGCAATGAAGATACAGAGCACACACATACTCCATGAAATACTCCATTTTAATTAGATCGGACTACTTTGAAGTGCTGAATAAAATATCTTAATTGGACATTTTTACTGCGCTTGTCACAACGCATTCTAGGATTACCTCATTCAAGAAGGATACAGTGGTCCCAAAAAGTTTCAGCTCATTCTCATCAGAGGATCCATTTCAGTATTTCAGGCTTTTTTATTACGTTTTTATTTCTATTTTATTTTAAATGCATCTTTTCAGTTTAGTTTAGTTTTATTGACTTCGTCAAACTTAGTTTGTTTTGGTTTTAATATTTTAGATTTTATTGTATTTTTAGTGTATTTTAAAGCAGCCAAAGTTATTTTAAAATGTTTTCCCATGTTACATTTCTCAGCACGTTCTAGTGTTACTAAAGGTTTTAAGTATTATAATAGTTTTATAATATACTATGTATCAAAAACTAAAATTACATTTAGGCTATTTTTATTTAATTTAGTTTTAGTTTTTTTCCAGTTATGTTACTTATAATTTCAGTTAACAGTTCAGAAAAAAAAGTTTTTTAGTTTTGTTTTAGTTTTTATTACCAGTAATAAGATTTTTTTCTTATGTTCAAGAACTGCTAGATGGATTACAATAATATGCACAATTTAGACCAATTACAGTTAGAAATGGCTGATATTGAATCTAAGAACACAATGTTGTTGCCTGTGTAGACGGTAGACCGCTCATACACTCATTGGAGCTGTTTTTATGTGGATATTTAGATTTATGGCCTTAGGTGTCATGGGCTTTACAGGCATATGGCAGCAGGAGTTGGCAGGTATATATACGGGCTCTGCTGTTGCTTAAAATGAGCTCGGATAGGATTATTAAGGATGTGGAAGCTTTCTATAAGGTCTTCCTGTACTCCTCAACCAACTCCTCTAATCCCCAGACCTGATTATTCGGCCCGGACTTGATTAAGGACCATAGATTGTGTTTATCTCACATTTATGTCCTTAAAGGACACACCACGTGAGCATCAATACAGATAATTGCTTTTAAGCAAATAAGCAATTGAACGATCATTCACGGGCGAGCGGCTGAGCTGTCCAATCAAGATAGCTCGCCGAGAGACCCTGTGATTGGCTCCATCTTAAATACCCATTTATATGCAGCCAGTACTGTCTATGTCAGGGCTTTTCTGCCATAGATCTGTGAATGCAGCTGTGCTTACTCATAAGGTCACAAAAGACAGCATCATCAAAGTGTTATTTAGTTCAATTAGCACCTCGTCTGCAGTTCGGTAACAAAGGTCTGTTTCTGTCGCGGGCTCATTATTTTTAGCTGAGGATCTGTTGAATGGAGCTGCCAAGATTTCTCCCATTTGTTTGACTGCCGCATTCGCGAGGCAGACGCAGGCATGGGGCCAAAGCGCTCGGCGCGCCATCCGTCTTTTAGATGCAACCCCTCTCCTCACGTGCACCAGACGACAGGCAGTACATTAGCGAAATGCCAACTCTTCATTTCTGCCTCGCTCCTCTGCACATCTGCACCCCTGCATAAATAGCTGCGTTATTATCTGAGCAGGAAATGAAACGCTCCATACACTAATGATTTGTTGTGTGATACTCAATGAGAAGTGTCTAGCGGAGGGCGTGAGATGTGATGTTTTTCAGAGTGAAAAATTAGGTTGAATGCAGTGTGTGAAGAGTCTATTTACAAGCTCAGTGAACTCAGAGTTATTAGTGTTGGGGAGTAGATAATTAGTACTTGTGGTACTAACTTACCTATATATTTTTTTAGTTGTTTGACTAGCTTAACTGTTTCAGGTCCTCTAGAAAACTTTTTTTGCTAAGAGTAGTATAACATAATGCTGCTTTGCTGATTTTTTTTTAAAGGCGGCATAACGCATCTTTCCTCAAAATGTCTTGTAGTGAAAGTTAAATTATGGCAAATCTCTCTGCACTTTTTGAGAACCTTTTGAAAGCTTCAGGCTGGGCCAGTGGACAGAGTAGAGATGCTTCTCAGTAATTATGCAAAAGATTTTACAATTGAAGTGCATTGTCATTTTAATAACATGTGCTTCTGGTTCTTTTGCTCTTCTGAGAGGAAAGGGCCTGGACAACCACATGTGCTCAACATTACTGTCCTTTTCTCTTTCTAGCAAACTGACAAATTGACAAACTCACTGAGAAATACTCTTTAATTTCCTGATTGTTATTGTTCCTTGCATTCTTCTTAAGGTCATATTACAGGTCCCATGTGATTCATGTGAATTTTACCATCGATTTTGGTGACAATAACCAGCAAATTCCAAAGATTTAGGCCTTTGCGATACTCATTTAAAGGGGAGATAACACACACAGTTTCACCCAATCTCATGTTAATCTTGAGTACCTATAGAGTAGTGCTGCATCCTTCATATCTCCAAAAAGTCTTTAGTTTTTTTCATATTTATAAAAGAAAGATACAGCTTTACGATACTCTCCGGAAAAAGCCAAGCTCCTGGAGACGCGCCGTGGGTGGAGCTAAAGAGTGTCGAGCACTTGGGCGCCGAATGCCAACAAAACAGACATTTGATGCCGTTTCACTTACCGTCTGCAGTTCTGAATCATGACCGGGATCTTTAATAGCTGGGACCGCTCCATCTTTCAGTATCAAACGATTTGCAAATCCATTGTCGAACTGGGCCTTGTTTATAAAACGTTCGTCAACAAACACACTTGTGAAACTCCGTTGCTGCCCCGGAAAAACAAACTGTATCCACTGTTTACATAACGCTGGGTTCTTTAGGAAGCTGAACAAAGTTATCTTTCCCTTACAACCAAAAACACACTTCTTTGGATTGGAGACATTCTTCCCGAGCAAGTACTGTGCAGCGCTGCCGCCGGATGAAGCACGTTGATGGGCGCGATCTCGCTCTTGCTCTGGTCGATGTGTGCGTGGGCACGTTCTTCCGGGATAAATGCCCATATAAAGAGTTCCACCCTCGTTTACGTTATTAAGAGCCATGATCGAAAAAAACTCTCTGAAACTTGTACGAAACTTTTTTTCGAAAAAAGATTTTTGGCACAGAAATACTCCGCCATACGTCCAAATAGTTTTTTGAAACTTTGTCCATGCTTAGCATGAGAATCCAACTCTTTAACAGTGTAAACAACTCTGAATGCATGAAACAGCATTGTACCCCTCCTTTAATAATATTGCACACAAAGCTTTCTAGCCGAGTGAAATTGAAAAAGTGTCCTAAATACTTCTTGAATGTACATCTAATGTACGTTGAACGTCTAAATACGCTGAATGTTTTTACCAGCTTTATTTCTTGACAATAAATGCCACTTGTCATCCAAGATGACAGTGCAAGATTAATACATTATTTTTTCAGTAGCAGTGTTATTGCTATCTAAAACTGTTTATAAACGTTTATTGGAATAAAGCTGAAATAAAATAAAAATTTAATATTGGATGAAAAATGTAAAAACTTGGCAACTAACTGAAAATAAAAGCAGTTAAAGTTAAAATTAATTCAAATTAAAATCAGTTAAAAAATTAAATATAAAAACATAGCTACTTTAACATACAACATACATACATACTTTAACATACTTATTAAATACTATAATACAATATAAATAAAACTAAAATAACGCTGTTCAGTAGTTTTAAAATAGTTATGTCATAAAATTGGACTTCAATGCAATGTGTGTATATTTTCAAGAAAAAAGTTGTTAGCTGTTAAATTATTTGGTTTAATGCTGTTATATAGATGGATGGATGGATGGATGGATGGATGGA
>NW_015645650.1:79065-104200 GCF_001515625.1 Sinocyclocheilus rhinocerous | reverse complement strand
GTGAGTGAGTGACGTGACATGTGGCCAAGTATGGTTACCCATACTAGGAATTAGTGCTCTGCATTTAACCCATCCAAAGTGCACATACAGCAGTGAACACACACACACCGTGAACACACACCCGGAGCAGTGGGCAGTCATTTATGCTGCGGCACCCGGGGAGCAGTTGGGGGTTCGGTGCCTTGCTCAAGGGCACCTCAGTCGTGGTATTGAAGGTGGGAGAGAGCGCTGTACATTCACTCCCCCCACCTACAATCCCTGCCGGTACGAGACTCGAACCCGCAACCTTTGGGTTACGAGTCCGACTCTCTAACCATTAGGCCACGACTTCCCCGACTTCACGACTTCCCCTTTTGGTCCATCTAATACTTCTATAAAACATCAAATAAAATAAACATAAATAAAACAACATATCCCAGTGGGTTTAGCATGGATATATCCTTTTTTTCACAAGACTATTCCATAAAAATAAAAAAAAGAGTTAAACAGAACAAGAAAGACAAAAGTAAATACACAAGTTATGACGCACGTCTACGCGTGTTTGACGTTTAACTTCTGAACGACAACATTTGTTATTTGTTTTTATAAAGAAAATAGCCTACGCCTTTTACAGGACAGTGACAGTCCGGAGTCTATGTTGCATTAAATGGGATCCATTAAAGTTCATACAAAAAGAATTAAGCTCTATAAATGACAAAAAAAAAAAAAATTCCACAGACAACCAAAACAATGCTGATAGATAGATAGATAGATAGATAGATAGATAGATAGATAGATAGATGGATGGATAGACATTTTTACACAGTCACCAAAATGTACACATTCATATCTCATATTAATTAAGTCTCTCAACATACATTGTGTCTGGAATTAAGTTCCATATTCAATTTTAGGATTGACTGATGCACAAAGGGATGCTTCAGTCTAACTCCATTTCCCTATAAATTAGTTTTCAAGTTTTATTAGTTATATCTAGTATACATATTTTGTAAATGTAATGCTGTCACCTTTAATATTTCTGTACCTGGTAAACTGTGCTCTGATTTCAGAAGTAATTTATATTATTTAATAGTTATATATAAAACAATTTTGTTGCCTTAGATTTAATGAAGCTGCTGTTGCTTAGTAATTTTATAGTGTAGCTAGCTACTTTTTCAAATTTGCAGCCTGACTGTAGTTTAACTGTTTTGATTAAAACTGAGTAGCATGTAGCTTGGGGAGCTTTGGTTTTAAAGTAGTTTCTCCAGCGGTGGTAGTTGTAGGGGTGTTGCAAACATGGTCCGCGGCTGTTAGCGAGATGAAAGGAAGGGAACTAGATATTTGATATATGGTCTTATTCACCTCTCTCACTTTCTCTCCCACTCCCTCATTCACCCTGTATTCCTTTGTCAGGAACTTGCAGTGTGATCGATTGATTTTAAATTTGTTCAGCCAGGGAATCAAAAGGACTCTTATGAAAAATAGATGTGGTGTTCTCACTTGATCAGATTAACGTGAAGTGAGTGCTGACAGAGAATAATGAATATAAGAGCCGGACCACACAACTCACTCGCTCTGACACACATACACAAACACCCGTTCAAAGATGCCTCACTGTTTAAATGCTGCAGAAATAGCCAGCGTGCTGTATTGCACTGGAGCTAAACATCTTGTTCCAGAATTGTTTATCAGAGCCAGATCAAAGGAACGAGAAAGCCAATGCGCTCACACACACACACTGACTCATATTTACTAGAAACGATCCAAACTGTCTGTGTTGGTTTTCTTCAGGAGAACCTCCTGATGCGGATCCACTTCCACATCTCGGATGAGACCAAGGAGGACATCTGCACAGCCAAGCACTGCATCCCACATCAGAAGTTTGCCATGACACTTTTCGAACAGGTTGGTGGGGGATATTATCTGTTTTTTGGGGGTTTTTTTGTGCATTTTGTGTGGTGCCTAACATGTATTCTAATTGTGTTTACTCTCTCTTCCAGTGTGTTTGTAATAATTGTGGAGCCACATCGGATCCTCTCCCCTTCATTCAGATGGTGCACTACATCTCCACCACCTCTCTCTGGTAAGTGTAGGACCACGTTTTCATATCTTCCATACAGTACATATGGTTTTGCTCATAGAGACTAATTAGCTCTGTTCCAAAGCAAAAATTTGTGAGATGACTTGTTGCTTACTGCCTACATAGACAGCTGCTTTCTAAGTCAGCATCCTAAAATTATAATATAATTGAGAGATTTGGAACTCTCTACATAGACTGCAACTCCACTCAAATAGCAACTTTGAGTGCATTTATTGTTAGCATGTTTGCTAAGCTAAGAATACAATACCCTAATATGCATAAATATACACTTCCATTCAAAACTTTGGGGTCAGTAATTTTTTTTGAAAGACATGAATGCTTTTTCAGCAAGGATGCATTAAATTGAACAGTAATAACAATTATAATCTTACAAAAGATTTTTGTTTCAAATAAATACTGTTTTTTTTTGTTTGTTTTTTTACATTCTTTTGATTAAAAAATCTTGGAAAAGATGGCACAGAAGCACAACTGTTTTCAATATTGATAATAATGAGAAATGTTTCTTGAGCACCAAATCAGCATATTAGAATGATTTCTTAAGGATCACGTTACAGTGAACACTGAAGTAATGGCGGCTGAAAATTTGAAAGAGTTATTTTAAATTGTAGTAATATTTCTCAATAATCCTGTTTTTACAAACAGGTTTTTAGCATATAATTGCAGACTTGGACTTTTTTCCAAAACATTACAAAAACTTGCGGACCCAAAACTTTTGAACGGTATATTTAGTGCTTGAAAATAATTAGGTGCGTCCCAATTTGCGTACTTGTGCATTACTCTATGCCGTTTTGTAGCGTAAGTAGTGCGAGCAGTGTGTTCACATTAAAAAAAAAAAAAAAAAAAAAAAAAAAAATTGCACTTTAAATACCCGGATGATGTACTTAAACTGAGAAAAAAAAACGAAGTGGGGAATGTTGGACATTCATGCACACATGTGTCAGCTTTAATTACGTAGTAGAGGGGGAGGGGCAATCAGACTCAGATTATGAATGACAAAATAACCTTATATAATTCATACACTACACAGTTGAGTTCATAGTGAATAAGTACATAGTGAATAAGTGTATAGTGCGTCATTTGGGACGTAAGTAGTGTGAAAAAAGCGCTTGAGGTTAAGGGCCAGTTTTACTAACAGCTTGTGCCAGTGCAAACAGTCTTTTGGCTTTAAAAGGGTACTGTCAGGTTTTACTAAAGACGCGCAGTGAAGAATTTGCGCTGAAAACGCCTGACATTATTGAATATGCATTTTTAAAAGTTTCCCTTTCAGACGCAAAATTTATGGGAGGAGAGTATTCAAATGAATCACGCAACGCGATTTACTAACGTTTGCGCTCGTCAAATTAGGAGTCATGCAATACCAGGTCTATCAAAACTTCTTGCAAACCTTCATTTTTTGGCCTCCGGTTCTTTTCAACGTACTGTGGCTTCTTTATTTCTTTATTCTTTATTTGCAACTACGCTAATTTGCGCTGCGCTTGGTATATTGCCTTGGTCGATATGTAAATGAGATGTTACGATTGTGTTCTTTAATTTACGTGTTGTTAGTAAATCACCCGCAGAAATTTCCACACCCATCGGCGGCCTTTTGGAATTGCGCTCTTGCACTAATTTGCCCTTTTTAGTAAAACTAGCCCTAGTTGTCTTACTCTAGAGCCCAGTGACAAGTGCACATAAACACACAAAACTCAAGTACATATGGAGGGAGGGGTTCTTGCAGACCAATCACAGCGCTTGCGGTCTGCGTAGAATTGACGCGCTGTTAGATTTTTGGAGAGGTGCACGTCAGGCTACGGCGTATGGGTGTGCGTCTATGCGTAAGCTACGGCGTAGGTCCGACACAGAAGTATAAATCAGCCTTAAGTGTTGATTTTTCAGTCTTCATTTACCCTCTCAAATATTGAACCAATTGGCCATACTACTGCCAACCATTATGTCTTGCCCTTCACTGTTTTGGCTCAGTTTGCCTTGTGCTGCAAAAATGATGGATATTCTCGTGGTTGAGGGTGATCTATTGGGACTTAGTGGGGTGTGCGACCGTGTGTACACCGTTTAGTGGTAGAAACGGACGATTGTGGCTCCTGTCACTTTGATGTTGAGTGAGGGTTTCGATTTACACATCAGACTGGGAACTGAAGGTAACTTCCACAGTGTTTATCGGGTAAGTGAGCCACCAGCTCCAGCTGAATGCTGAAGCCGACCTGCTGGACTGGAATGAGGCTCTATATCATGGGTTATTAGCTGTCATCGTACATATCAGACCCGTGAGAGCCATCTGCTAGAGCTATGTACAGGAAATGGACCCTCCACAAACCTCTCCCTCATGTCCTATTCTCCCACTCTAATGTATAGATTGTTACACACTTGCAACCTTCGTCTGCCATATTTTACGTCTTTTTCTCTCTTTATCCATCCCCGTGTTCCAACATATAAATCCCACGTAAATGCACACACATCTACTCTTACAGCTTCCTGAAAATGTTCTTACCTGCTGTATTTCATTCTGAGGGCTCCTCGACCCATCTGATGTTTAGACCATATTAATTCCGTGTCTCCAATGAGCACTGAGGACACAGATAGGACATTACCCATCACTCCCCATGGAATCTTGTCCCCGGCCCCTTCATTATGCCCACATATAAGACAACAGAAAAAAATCTGTATCAGCATTATGGCCATCTGAGGCTCCCACATGATTCAGAATTTCACTTTCTTGATTTATTATGCATTGCCAAATAATATAATAGTTTGACCCCCCCACTAAGGCCCTGATTTATTAAGATCTCAAATAAAGGCTACTAATGTGCCATCTGTCAAACTGTATGTGTACTGAGTTAGGGCATTATTTTTGTAACAATAATTGCACATACTATAAAGTCTGTGAATTGCACATACTGTAAATGTCACAGCCACAATACCAACGTGGTGTTTAATTATTTAAAACTAAAGGGTTTTTCTCATTTCCTGAAAAGTAGTGGGTTTGGACATAAACGGTTCTGGTAAATATGATTTATTTGTAATGTATATGTAATATATTTATAGAAAACTTGATAGGATGAAAATACATATTACATGCATTCTTATTATTTATTTATTTTTATTTATTTATATCATACTTTTAAGTTTGAATGTTTTTTTACATGCACACACAAGCTTTTATCATTTTTATTTTGTGTCTTATTGTATGACCTTGACCAGGGAAGTAGGTCAGGTTTTCATTGATACAAGCATTTTTCTTTACATGAAACATTAAAAGTTGGATGTTAAAATCCCACAAAAAGCACCCAAGGATCTGTTGTGACAGGCTGAATAAAAAACACATAGATTTAGACATCCCTTATTGATTTCTGTATCAGATATAAAAGCAACAATTCTCTTTCTTTGAAAATGGATAATGGAAGCTCATTTCACTTGCTGAATTTGAAATTGCTGAATACGTATTAACCTTTTCACACACAGTTTGCTGGCTTTGCATTGCACACATGCATAAAAACATGCAGTCTCTCTCCTCTCTTACGCACACACACACACACACACACACACACACTCACTCTGCAGTAAATCGTGTGCTTTGCCACGTGGCCGTGTGGCAGTAAATGATAGTACAGTGTGTTCCTTCACTCTTGGATGCGTGTACCCCTGTACAGCCTTGAATTCTCACACGACGGTTTTCATATGAACACACACTCTCAAACTCACACCAGAAAACAAAGACTACGCAATATGCTCAAAATCCTAACTCAGTGTTTTTCATCCAGAAACAAAGCTGCTAAACCAAACTCGCACATACCATGGAAACAATGGAACTCAATGCATTTATTTATTTCCCTCTTTTGTGAAACAGAGGCTTACGTTTTTCATTCTGATAGAACTGATTTACAGTCCTACACTATAAACTACACATCTACCTACGCATGGCACATTTGGGATTCCAATGAAATGCACATCCAAATGAAATGCATGTTAAACTTATCATATACATAATTTTATTCAAGGTTTGTTTATTACAGTTGTTTGCCAGGTCGCATTTACATAGAACTCTATTGCAGTGCAAATTACACCATACTTTTTAATCTTCCATGAGCATAAATAGATAACTAATTAAATAGAGACCTGAATAAATAAAGCTGTAATGCCAAACAACAGTGCAACTTTTTAATAGTTATATCAACACACCTATAATGTAAAGTGGTTTAGACACTAGAATCGATCAGAAATTTGCAGTAGCATCATGCAATTCATAAATCGACCATTTTTGTGCAAATCGTTCGCATTACCATCATATGTCACCCAGCGAATGATAATGCATGCGATACTGTAGATTATATAGATGGATGGATATGCAGGAAACATGCCAGAAAGGAAAAAAGAATGATGCCATCCACCCTCTTAACATCATTATTAATGTGTTGAATATGATGAGTGGTAATCTGAGATCATAAACACTGCATGCTAAACAATGTGAAGTTTGATTCAAGGTCAAAGTGGCTATTTCAGTACATTAACTGTTTAATTGCAAAAAGAGCCATACGTTTAACATGATGAAAAAGAACTTTTTTTTTTTTTCAGTATGACCATCATTTTCAAGTAAAGCACACTGAATAATGCTGAAAGTAAGACAGCGAGAGAAAGGGTAGACCTGTCTGTCTGATGTAAATTAGAGTCTGCATATAGGTTGTATTTAGCCCTCAAGGGACTGTCTCGGCACATTTCCTCCATGCAGACATGCTGACAGAGGCTTCATGTGTGCAGATATGCTGCATGTCAAATGGATGCTATCACGCTTAGCTTAAGGAAACATTAGCCAGTAAAGTACACTGATTTCTGCACGGGCCTGCGGCTTCTGTCCTGATGGAGACCATGTGGAGATGGAACAGAGAATGAGTGCTGCTACATTAGTTTCTGATGTCTTCTAGGGAATAGTGATCTACGGACGATATATAACATCTGCGTAGACTAAAGTTTTTGGGCAGTTGAAAAAAATTTAACACTGAGCTGTATTATACTTTTAATTATGGTTCAACATTATTGTATGTAGATTTGTGTGTGTATTTCCTGTCAGTGGTGTTAACACTGGTGCTTGAGGACACGTCTGTCTCTTATTCCCTCTGCTGCAGTAACCAAGCTGTGCGAATGCTGGAATGTAAGGAGAAGCCCACGCCTGACATGTTTGGAGAGCTTCTCCGCAACGCCAGCACCATGGGCGACCTGCGAAACTGTCCGGTGAGTACATGCATGCATACACGTCTAACTGCTGGTTTTTTCGAACTTAACGTTTTTCATGCTTAACATCTCATTAAAATTTTCATATCTGTTTTTTTTAGATAGTTTAATGTGTAAAGAATTTGAGTAATAGCTCAATGGGCCACCTACAAATCAGTGTCCGATGCTTGAGAAGGAGGCTACAGCTATATGACTGTAGGGACTCTGAACATGTGGTTGATTTCATTGCCAATTCAAGGGACCGGAACGTCTGCGGCTGACCAGAGAAATGTTGAGAGGTGTACTTTTTTTTTTTTTTCCTCATGAGAAAATGAAGACAATGTGTTAAGAAAACAAGACAGAAAAAGGACCTCTTAATGCTTTATTTTTTTTTTATGAATTTTAATTATTAAATGAAATTAATTTATTTTGTGAGAATAAAGACACTGTGGAGTGCTAGATGAGACATGAAACAAGTATATGGAGGACTAGGAGTAACACTTAAAATAAAATGAAGAAATAATAAATGTCTTAGATGCTTTTCTTTGTTGTTTTGTCAAATGCTTTTCTTTATCCATTTCTAAGTTGAGTAAAAAAAAAAAAAAGTCATTGGACGGTTCTCTTGTTGGGGTAACCAGTTTTGACTCAAAAATACTATTTAAATTGCATTAAAAAATCATTTACTATTTTGTTGTATTTAATTACATTTTAAAACATTAATTAAATAAACAATTTTAAATATGTCCATTTATTTGTCAGTTTATAAGTGATTCATTTATTTCCACTTTATGTTGAATTAATGTGAATTAATAAATTCATATATTTTACTAAGTGTCACTCCTATTCCTCCACACATATCGGATGTCTGAAATATACAGTTTAGTTGATTGGTTTGGCCAATCAGGATCAAGTATTCCATAAAGTGTGTAATATTGTCCTTTTAAAATAAAAGCCTAATTTTCACCATCCAGTCAAATCCCATTGGATAAAATTATTTCATGCCTTCAATAGTCTGTCACTTAGTTTGATTTTGACTTTGCCCGTTAACTTGATCTTCACTCAAGTGATTCAATACAAACCCTTTTTCAAGCCACCCAGATACTCATTTAAGCTCTGCTGTTCACGTGGAAGCATAAAGACCGTCTGTTCTTTGCTCGAGAGAGTGTTTTGCTCACTGCTCCTCTCCTCTATACAGACGACAGACCCACAACACACACAGACACACACACACACACACAGACACACACAGACAGACAGACAGACAGACAGTCCTACACTATTACACACCAGCTGCCGATCAGCTCTTACCACACATTGTGCACCCTCACCCCGCCAAAGGATGCGGATGATTTCATCAACCCAAACACGCTCCAGCATCATTCAGCGTGCTTACGGAGAAACCAATGTCAGCTCTTTACAGTCTGCTCTGTACCAAATCAGTGAAATGAGTCAAAATTCAGTCGAGCTGAAATCCATGCTTTCATTTCCAGTGATTTTCCATTTGTCGATTCCCTGAAATGGCTTTATTGAAATGCAGCTGAGATCGGTAGTCCGTAACGTCACTGCTCTTTAGAAGCTTAGTCGTCTGGCCCTGAAAGCATGTGTTTGTCTGGATTCCCAGCGCTTGGCAGGACAGACTGCGGAGCTGAGGCTAACAATGATCTCTAATGGGACACTGTGTGTCTGTCCCAAAAGCTCAGCAGTGCTGCCGCTGCTGGCTGTTCATTGGCTGCCTCGCTTGTGTGCGTTTGTCTGTGATGGAGCGACTGAGGTGGAGAGAGAGAGCGGCTGGTTCTGAGAACTGGGCTCTTTGTCTAATCCCTTCCTGCCCAGGTCTGATGCCAGCCTGTTTGCCACCCCGCTGCCTGCTCCACAAAGGCAGTGCCCAGCTAGGTTTTTGTACGTTGAGGGAAGGGGTCAGGCTGGCAGTGGTGCTCGTCGCCAGAGCCTGTTTCCGTATACCGCTGCCAAAGCGCTCGACGGAGGGCGGTGACTCAAAGAGCACAGCTAGAACATTGGGTGCCGAACATAAGGCCCTGCTGGACCGTGTTGCCCTGTTTGAAGCGTTCCTTTAATCTCTCCTTCACCTTTTCTCTCTCTCGCACACACATGCACATGTGATCAAGATGCCCTCTTTTTTTTGCCTCATCGTTTCAGAGTAACTGTGGTGAGATGTTACGGATTCGGAGGGTTCTGATGAACTGCCCGGAGATCATCAGCATCGGCCTGGTGTGGGACTCGGATCACTCTGATCTAGCTGAAGACGTCATCCACAGCCTGGGCACGTGCCTGCGATTGGGTGATGTAAGACTCTTGCATGCACGGACAACACACTATCATTGTTCCTTTTTGTCACCATTTCAGCGCAATAACCTTGAGCTTCCAGCTCCCTCTCTCTTATGCAAAGTTCAGGACAAGAGGAGGAAACACAGTGTACTCTTGGTCACATTCAATATCTCTGTGGCCCCACTGTTACAGCATTCTCACATCAACTTCACGGCAGGGTTGTGTGCCATTCTGTGTTAAACAGAATGCAGAACTTGAATTTAAGTGCATAAAAAATAGAATGAAATTCAAAGAGACTAATATAACAAGTGTTTTCATGCACACAGCATATGGAATAATGGCTGCCTAAAACTCAGCTTTTCCATCACAGGATAAAATACTTTTTAAAATATATTAATGTAGTTGGAATCATATTTCACAATATTATAATTTTACTACATTTTTCATCAAATAAATGCAGGCTTGGTGAGATTAAGAGAATAAGTGATAATAATAATAATAATCATAATATACTATGATTATTATAATATTTGTTGATGTTAATATTACATTTGTTACATTTTTATTCATGTTATCAGTCAAAACACTTAGTTTACCAAATGTTATTATTTATTCCATATGTTATGTAGTAAATAAATTTAAATTTTGATGTGTTTGTTTATATTTATAAAATTGCATTTTGTATCTTATGGCATAATTGAAATCTATTTGGATACCTGTCTTTTGAACTTAAATGAATATTTATCAGGAAATAAATGGGCATAATTTGCCAAAATTAATGATATAATTACGTTTTATTGCTAAAATAATGAAATTGTTCTGTTGTGTTTTTTTTTTTTTTATTGCAATTCAGTGAAATTCTCCTGTCACTGCAATTCATATTACATCAATTACGTCTAATTCAACATCCTGTGTATGTGTGACCAATTCCATTCAAATTCACACTCATGACTTGAAAGAGAGACAATTCTTTAATACATTTTTAACCGTTTTTGAAGGGACCTTGTTTAGAGATACTCTAAATCTGATTGGTCCTCATGGACAATTCTCTCTTTATGTGCCCGCCCTCCAGCTGTTCTACCGTGTGACAGATGAGAGGGCCAAACAATCGGAGCTCTACCTTGTGGGCATGGTTTGCTACTACGGCAAGCATTACTCCACCTTCTTCTTCCAGACCAAGATACGCAAGTGGATGTACTTCGATGACGCACAAGTGAAGGAGGTAATGGCGTGTCTGTCTCTGGCAGCTGATTCTAGTGTTTCTAATTGTGAATGGAGTGTGCGGTTAAGTCTGAATGTACCAAACCGTCACAGATTGGACCTAAGTGGAAGGATGTGGTGTCGAGATGTATAAAAGGCCACTACCAGCCACTTCTGCTGCTGTATGCTGACCCCCGAGGGACACCCGTGTCATCGCAAGACATTCTGGCAGCGCAGCTGGACCTGCACCACAGTAGCAAGGCCGGCTATGACAGCGAAGACTCCGGTGAGACTTAAGAGGAAGTGAGAGGCGGGACGGAGAGGTAGAGGGTTAAATAAAAAAGAAACAATACTACTTATCATCGCTTATTCTTAGAATCAGTTCAATTAAAAATTAAAATACAGTCAATCCAAATCCATATAAAACATGAAACAACAAAGGGCTAATTTTAAAGATTGTGATTGGTCTTTTCCATTAATTTAGATTTGAATGGGTACTAAAGTTTTCAAGCTTGAAAATTAGTCCAAAACATCATAAGAGTGGTCAATACAGTGCTAAAACATACAGTAGATTTTTTCAACAGAAAAAACGGTTTAGTTTCAACTGTCCTTGGTGCATTCATGAGAGATGTAGCGATGTCTGAATTATTCTTTTGAATCAGATATTTTCACTGAATCAGATGATTTTGTTCATTCATGCAATGGCCTGATCTGGTGAGAAGGGTCTGGCTGCAGACTTGCACTTGCACTCTCAGACTTGCATTCTCAGACTTGCACTCTCAGACACTTGCGCTTCCGCAATTGACATCACTTGCAGTCTTTTTTATTTTTTATTTTGTTCTATTTATTGATTACTTTTTGTTTGAATCTCTCAACATTTTACAACAGTAGCCAGGTGGTGGAGACAAGAAAAAAGAAACTAAATTATAATGTCACTTGCAATCACCACTTGCACTCTCCGCTCAGCAGAATATGAACGCAATGCACAAAGTCTCTCGTTAAACGTTTTCCTCCTGTAGAAAAACATAAACGCTTAACATGGCTTAATGTATTAAGATGCATTAAGTGCAATTAAAAGATCAAATTCTATATATAGTTATTATTTAATGTACTACAAGGCAAGCAGATGGCCATGAACACAATGCGCAAACTTTCACTTGTCCTCCCATACAGCAAAACGCTTAATGTGGCATAATAACGGATGATAAAGACAATTCAGTAGCCTAGCTATATGTCTTGTTGTTGACTCAAAGTATATACAGAACAGCAAATATGAACGTGCATTATGAAATGCATTAAGTGATTTTAAAAGGATCAACTCCAGTACAGGCAAGCAGACGAGCCCAGAACGCAATGCGTTAAATTGCACGTTAAACATTTTCCTCCTATAGAAAATCATTATAAATAAAACACGTAATGTAGCTTAATGGACAAAGACAATGATATAGGCTAAAAGAGCTGTAGACAGTTTATTCTATATGGAAAAACGCTTAACGCGAAACTTTGCGTGTTGCGTTTATTACATTGGCAACACGCATGATTTGTGTCGATTGCAAGTGACGTCGCAGGTAGCGGGGAGTGCAAGTGGCGATTGCAAGTGACATTGTAATTTAGTTTCTTTTTTCTTGTCTTCACCACCTGGCTACTGTTGTAAAATGTTGAGAGATTAAAACAAAAAGTAATAAAAAATAGAACAAAATAAAAAATAAAGACTGCAAGTGACGTCGCTAGCGGAAGCGCAAGTGTCTGAGAATGCAAGTCTGAGAATGCAAGTGCAAGGCTGCAGCCAGACCCTTTTGGATCTGGTTACAAGGTTCACAACTGAGTCACCTAGCCTCACAGCAATTCTTGAGTTAACGGTTCACTGGAGAGGAAGATTTTCAGTAAATAAAAACAAAACATTCTGTATCTCACACAGTGCTATAATATGACTTTAAAACAGTGGTTCTCAACCTTTTTAACTCCATTGTTCATGATTTTTTTCATTAGGATTAAGGATGAGGATTTTCAAAAGTATTGTTTATTCACAATTTCTACACGATAAAATATTTTAAAACTTGGCATGCATACAAAAGTGTATATTTATTTTAAAAATGCCCATAGAGCTTTATGATTTTATTAGTTTTCATGACTTTTCCAGGTCTAGAAATAATACTTTTAAAAATTAGGCCTCATACAGTATATCCAGGTTGTAATTCAAAGGGGGTGAATTAAAGTAAGACATATTTAAATTTGTACTTGCTTTTCTGTATATTAATGCTTGTTTTGTCCTATTCTTAATCATTTCAGGTCACTTAATCATTTCATTTTAGGGTCCTTTAGAAGTTCGCTGAGGCCCCCTAGTGGGCCCCAGCTCCCTGGTTGAGAACAATTGATTTAAAAAACAAAAAAAAAAACAATATAGTGGAGTTTTTACATTCCTTTTTTAATTCTGAAAGCTTCAGTCCACATTCATTGTGATTGCATTCATTTTGAATGTAGGTTTGGAATGACGAGGATTTAAATTTTTGGGTGAACTATCCCTTTAAAATCTGACCTTTGAGCAGTTGCAGCTGGATAGCTGAAGCTAACTTTTTCTATTTCTAAATGCCCTCTCTGCTGTTGTTGTTGTCGTCGTCAGGGAGGGAGCCCTCAATTGCAAGTGACACACGCACAGACTCTTCCACAGACAGCTACAGCTACAAGCACTCACGTTCACACCATGAGTCCATGGCCTCCCATTTCTCTTCTGACTCTCAGGGAACAGTGGTGTGTAATCAAGACAGCAGCGGTTCCCAGAACAGCATGGACACTGCAGGTACTTTAACAAACACACACACTCTCTAATATAAATTCCACTGGCAAACGCGTCATGCTGAATCAAACTGAGAAGGCACATGTCCTATCAAATTTACTACTTAAAACTTTTATAAATGTGATTTTTTTTTTTCTTCAGGGGAGGTTCTTAAAGACCAGGCCACTCCCCTTTGTACGCCGAGGCCCTCTTCTACTGGCCATCTGCAGGACTATAAAGAGACTGTGAATATGATCCACAGCAGACCCCTCTCATCCTCCTCTAGCTCAGGGGTGGGCGGCTCGGAGGCTGGGGCGCGGGCGAGAGATTGGGAAGACGAGAGCACCAGCAGCGAGTCCAAGTCCAGCTCCAGTGGAGGGTGCTATCGGCCCACATGGAGACCCAGAAGAGAGGCCCTGAACATTGACAGTATCTTCAGCCGGGAAAAGCATCGGCCAGCCGGCTACGCCATGCTCGGACCTTCCCCGCTGCCGGAAGACCCGATGTCACCAGGGCACAGTGAGCTGGTCTCAGGGGCTGCTGCGGAGGGGTCAAACACTGCAGCAGCAGAGATGGGGGGCATGACCGATGGCTCAGGGGGCGTGCCAGAAACGGAAGTGGAGCATCTACCGATCCCGCCACCTTTAAGAGGTGTGGAACAGCAGCCTCGGCTGATCCAGAGGATGGAGAGTGGCTACGAAAGTAGTGAGAGGAACAGCAACAGCCCCATCAGCATGGACATGCCCCTCAGCGACAACCCAAGCACCAGTGCTCACAGGTAACACAGCAACTTGGCCAAAACGAACTAACCTATATATCAGGTGTGCAGTCCGTATAAGCTGTGAATGCTCTGTGTACCCAAGCCATTTGAGATAATGAGTGTGGGGACTGGCTGTTTAATATGAACATTACTGTAAATTCCCTTGTCAAGTAATGTGTAATATGAAGCTCACATGTGTGTAATGGTCTGGAATTTGTTTATTTGTCAAACCAATTTTCTGTAAATCTGTGCCAGTTACGGAGGGATTCAGGTGAGCGGATCCACAACAGCTTTGGCACCTATGCTCTGTTACTATGAATCATCATTATTGTTCTGTGTTCTCATTGGTTTGTTGGCATGTGGGTGATTTCATGCGCAAGAAATACTGTCGGCGAATTGCTCGTCCAAGCAGAAAAATGTGTTGTTGCTGCCAGATCTCGATTACCAAAAATCACACTGTATTTGAAGCAAAACTAACTTGACTAAATTTTAAATCACAATTTAAAATATTTTAATTTAATAATATTTCACAATATTACAGTTTTTAATTTGTTTTTGAACAAATAGTAAATGCAGCCTTGGTGAGAGAGTTCTTTTAAAATACATTTAAAAAAATTACTGAACAATAGTGTAAAATCATGGCTCGATTATATTTCTAAAAAATGATAGACCAGACTGTTTGTATATTTATATATCAGTTCCTGCTACAAATGCATCTTAATCAAATTATATTTCAGTTTGAAATTATTTTAATTGAATGATTTGATTAACTTTTTTTTGGTGGGCATAATGTGTCATGAAATGCATTACGTTGATGAATAATATACCTCAAATACCTGCTGCATCATGTTTGATATTTTCAACACTATATTTCTATAAATAATGTATGAAATATGAAGCAGAAATAAGCAAGCATCACCCAGACCTGCTTCATATACTGTATGACTATACAACAAATCTATTTCATAGATTGTTTCTGATGGTGTTAATATTCACAGTGTTGGTTAATTGTAAAATGCCAACAAAACTGTATTGAATATATCATAAATATCTGTCCTGGCTTGTACCATAAGCCTTAAAGTTGTAGTATGCACAGACAAATTTACCACAGAGACATTGAGAATCACTCTCATGATGACTGAGTGAATGACATATGCTCTTCTCCGCCTCAGGGACAGCGGCAGTAAGAGACCTGTGACTTCTGGGCCCTCCTGGCGCACAGTGCCCAAGTCCAAAAGCAGCAGTGCCATCCTGCAAGACCTCAAATCACCCACCTGGAGCAGCAGTCCACTGAGTTTGGGTGAGTCACCACCGGTCTTTGCCTATGTGCATTAACCCACTATTGCTACAGTACAAGGTGTTCATTTCAAGTGTTTAACTAGGATATGAGTATTACTATTACTTATTTATGTCTTTGTGTATGTGTAGGAGAGGGGCGCAGCGAGCTGGATGAATTGCAAGAGGAAGTTGCTCGCAGGGCCAGGCAGCAGGAGCTCCAGAGGAAGAAGGAGAAGGAGAGAGAAGCAGCGCAGGGCTTCAACCCCAGACCCAGCAAGTTCATGGACCTGGACGAACTTCAGCACCAGGGTAAATGCCACACAGGGCCAAACAGCAGAAACCAAATGAAAGGAGCTAGAATTTGTGTTTAAAGAGAAAATCCCTTCTAATCCCTTCTACAAAAACCAGCTTAAACCAGCCTAAAGTGGTTAGCTGGTTTCTCAGCCTTGCTAATCTGGTTAGGCTGGTATGTTTTGATGGCTTTCTAGGGATGTACAATGAATCAATAGCATATAAATCATCTATTGAAGTTAGACATTTAAAAAAAAAAAAATTTATTTAATTTTTTTTTTTTATGGCTGGCTATGCTGTTTAGATCGGTCTGTTTTAATGGGTCTAAGGTGGTTTTGTCCAGTTTTCACCGACCAGCTAAACCAACTTAACACCAGGTTGGCTATGCAGGGAGACCAGCTAGATCAATTTAAGGCCATCTGGGAGACCAACAAACCACTTTAGGCTGGTTTCCAGGGATGCCCACTACATCAGTAACATATTGGATATCGATTGATATTAGAATATTTTCATAGATTTTTTGATGGCTGGCTAAGCTTTTTAAGCTGGTCTGATTTGATTCTTCTAGGGGGCTTTACATACTTTTCACCTGACCTGGCCGACCAACCAACCAACCAGCTAAACCAAATTAACACCAGCTTGGTCATGCTGGAAGATCAGCTAGACCAATTTAAGATCAACAAACCAGTTTAAGACCAGCTAAGACCAGCAGATGACTTCAGGTTTGTTTTTAGGGATGCACAATTTATCGGTACCATATTGGTTATCGGTTGATATTAGAGATTTTTGAATATTTTCGATTTTTTTTTCTGATGGCTTTCTATGCTGTTTAGGCTGGTCTGATTTAAAGGGATAGTTTACCCAAAAATGACAAAAAAAAACTTTTAAGATCAACAAACCAGTTTAAGACCAGCTAAGACCAGCAGATGACTTCAGGTTTGTTTTTAGGGATGCACAATTTATCGGTACCATATTGGTTATCGGTTGATATTAGAGATTTTTGAATATTTTCGATTTTTTTTCTGATGGCTTTCTATGCTGTTTAGGCTGGTCTGATTTAAAGGGATAGTTTACCCAAAAATGACAAAAAAAAACAATGAATTACTCTCAAGCCATCCTAGGTGTATATGACTTTATTCTTTCAGACGAATACAATCAGAGTTATATAAAAAAAACATGTCCTGGCTCTTTCAAGCTTTATAATGGCAGTGAATGGGGGGAAGATTTTGAAGCCCAAAAAAGTACATCCATCCATCATAAAAAGGTGCTTCAAACAGCTCTGGGGGGTTAATGAAGGCCTTCTGAAGCGATTTGATGCGTTTGTGTAAGACAAATATCCATATTTAAAACTTTATAAAGCGTAATCTCTGGCTTCCGCTAACTGTCGTACGCGCGTACATGAGAGAGTGGCATTCCAGCGGATGATGTAGGATGTAGGCATAACGTAAGCTCCGGTGAGAATATGCGAGTTTCACGAGAGCCAAGTTTTATTTACAGCAAAGGAAAACCAGTGTCCTCTTGGCTTATATCGAAATCCTCCATTCGTGACCGGTGTTTTGTTTTGCTCTTTCCTCTGCACCTCTGCGTTTGTCACTTCTCACCGGAGCTTAATCTACGCATACGTCCTACGTCATCCGCTGGAATGCCACTCTCTCATAAACGCGAGTACGTGAGCTAGCGGAAGCTAGAGATTATGGTTTATAAAGTTTTAAATATGGATATTTTTCTTACACAAACGCTTCGTTTCGCTTCAGAAGGCTTTTATTAACCCCCCTGGAGCTGTGTAGACTACTTTTTATAATGGATGGATGTACTTTTTGGGCTTCAAAACCTTGAACCCCATTCACTGCCATTATAAAGCTTGGAAGAGCCAGGATAATAAAAAATTTTAACCTAACACTGATTGTATTTGTCTGAAAGAAGAAAGTCACATACACCTAGGACGGCTTGAGGGTGAGTAAATAAATCATTGTGTAATTTTCATTTTTGGGTGAATTATCCCTTTAATGCTTCTGGGGTGGTAGTTTACATACTTTTGACCTGATCAGGCCGACCGATCAGCTAAACCAACTTAACACCAACTTGGCCATATACTGGGAGACCAGCAAACCAGTTTAAACCAGCAAAGGCCAGCAAACCTATTTAGGCTGGTTCAAACCTTTTTTTCCCAGCAGGGATAGTTTGGAAGTAAAAGTTTACTCTTTCCTGTCTTCTCAACTCTAATGCAATGTCTCATGATCTTTAAAAAATACAAATAATTTAAATATCATTGTAACACCATGAATTATAATATAACTATTGTAGATGGGAGCCATAGCATCAAAAACACGCCTATACACTCAAATCTTACATTTTAATCTTGAATCAGAGTTCTCCCTAGTCAGCGTGCGTGATGTGTTTACAAACATGTCAAATTGTGTTTGAGTTGTGTTGGTGGCAGTCATCAGACTGTGTGTGCTTGTGTGTCAGTGGACATCTCCATTCCTGGTAAGCCGTGTAAACGTTATGAGTGGCGTGTTCCCGGGAACACACGGGGGCTCCTGTGAGCAGTGTTTGTGCGTGTATGAGCGTGTTCTCAGAAGCCTGGCCTTGGTGTGTTAATTGCAGGGAAGGGGGGCAGTTTTGAGCACTGCCTGGCGGAGGCTGACTCTCTCTTAGAGCAGTCACTGCGCCTGGAGCAAGCTGGGGATACAGCTACAGCCCTGGCGCTCTCCCACCATGCTGTGTGTAAGTAATTCTAACCTGCCTCTGCTTGCTACGCCCAACTCCTCCACTCTCCACTCGGGTAACCGTCACTTACCCAATATATGCACTTTCTAGGTTTATTTGGTAAGAATGCAGCTCCCAAAAACATTCATGTCCTCGCAACATGACACAAACCCACCAGTAATACCCCAACACTGCCTTCCCTTCCTGCAGCACCCTGTGTGTGTTTGCTTCTATTTGTCTCTCTGTGTGCTATTCTCTGTTTATGTGCGTGGCATATTATTTTTCATTATCCTGTCTTTGTTTTGTCTAGGGATGCACAGTATATCAGTACTACATTGGTTATTTGTTGATATTAGAGTTTTTTTTTTTTTTTCAATAGAAATTGGATATTTTTCTGTGCATGCTATTTTCACTTATTTCAGAATTTTTGTATATCATCCCTAGTAAAAAAGTAATATATTTAAAATACATTTATTTCATACTAAGTATAGTTCAAATCTATTATTTACTGACATATCGCTCAAGACTTATTGATATAAAAAGTATAATTACACTTTATTTGAAGTACTACTTGTGCACAATGCACATTTCTTAATATTAAGCCTAAAATGTGTTTTAATGATACTATGGATGAGGATTGTATGATCTTTGAATAATAGCACTTTAAATAGATATTTAAAGTGTACCTTAAGTATACTTGCAGTAGTTCCACTTTAGCACAATCAAAGTATATCTTCAGTTGAACTTCAGAACTACTTCCGCACAACTGAAGTGCATTAAGCACAAAATTTGTTCTTTCATTTTAGCAGACTTTAATTATACCAGTGCAGTATACTAAAAGTACAATTGCAGGTTTTTTTTATTAAGTACATAAATATGTAAATGTACTGTATTTGTAGTATACTTAGAATAAAATATGTAAATGTATTTCAAATACATTTTAGTATATTTATTTTTCACTAGGTTTTGTCATTTAAAAACACTAATAAATTATTAACACTGCTAATTGTAATCTTTAACAAATCTCAAAATAAATATCCATTTTATACTGTATATTTCAATGTTTTGATGCCTAAATTAACTTAGTATTTAAAGCTTTAATTTAGTACCTAGTGCTTTATTTTTTTTAATGATTTAGACAAAATAGTATGAAATTTGAGGTATTGATAACATGGAAATAATATTGAGCCTATTTTAATGTATTTTATTTATTTTTTATTGTTTACTTTTTATTTTAATAATTGTGTTTTTACTGTTTATATTTCTTTATTTTAATGTAATATTCTGTGCATCCCTGTTTCTGTTCACTTAGTGCTGTGATCAGAGTCACCATTTGCACAGATTTTCACAATCTGATTGGATGACTGGGCATGTGGCTCTGCCTGTTGACTGTTAATACCGCTGATAGTGGCGTGCTATTGAAAAGCACTTGACTTTGGCCATTTGAGAGCCCTGATCTGTGCCAGACAGAGGCTGGAACAATTTTAATCCTTTTTTTTTAAACATTTTATTCTGTGTGTGAGCCCTCCATTTGGAACACCATTTGAATGGGCCTCACCAAACTTAAATCCATTCTGGATTCACCATCATAACATTCCCAACCTCTATAAATCCCTTTTGGTGGAAGGATTGGATTGTGATTGTGCTGAGCCGTCGTGTGAGGATACTGCCGCGCAATCCTGTCTAAATCTCTCAGCACTCTCCAAATTAAAACAAAAAAGGTGGCTGTGTATCTCATGCTTACCTGTAACAACAGCATTTTTGTCCGAAGCGCTGGCATACCTACTTGAATGATTAATGAGCGGAGAACAATTTCAGCCATGCAAAACTCTCCACAAAGCTATTTATACCTATCCAGGTCGGCAAACCCTCCATCTCTGTCTCGCTTTGCTCACGGTATGCGTGTATATGTGTGTGCATGTCTGTATATGTGAGGCGCAGCACTAATATATGTAAAGGGAAGACAGCTTTTGTAAATATTTCCACTCTTCAGATCCCCGCAGACCTTTCACTGTCTCGTCGAGACAGATTCGATTTGGCCCAACTCACATACAGGCCTCTAAGTTCCAGTGGCAGCCTATAAGGTCATGCCTTCACTATATAGAAGAATAGTTGCATGAGGAGCTCAACAGGTCGTGGACGGCACCTTTTTACTGCCGGTAGCCGATCTGCTGGTTCCTCCTCCCTCACCACCCTCAATGGCCTAAGCGAGATCCCAATTCGTCGGTCATCCGACGTGACGTCTCCGTTCCCTCCTTCAGGGAACGAGGGTTACATACGTAACCGAGACGTTCCTCTGGCCAAACGAAAGCAACGCCTGCCATAACCCTGCAATCCATCATTGGTTTTGTGTGTGTCTACGTTTGTGTGTCTGTCCTGGCTGTCGCTCCTGCTTCCTGTGTCTTCAGTCTGTGGTGTGCCGTCCTAAAACTTTGCCCCTTTGCATCTCCCAAAATGCCGTCAGCTCCTTTTCAACTCATTGAAAGCAATGCACGTCATCTGCAGTTAAAGCTAGCTCAGGCGCAGCTGGTGTTGACAGCAGTAAATGTTCTGAAAATAGCATTTTTATGATAGGCAGAATTAATGCTAAACCAGACTTAAACGAAACAGGTTCAAGGGAACCATGGCAACACTAACCTCCCATGCGTTTTCCATGTAACAGCCCCAGACAGGAGAGCAACCAAATCAACTGTTTCCTAATGCGAACTCATTTTGGGATGCAATTGACAGTTAATCAGTGTGATGGATCTCAACATGTTGTTTAGTACACATTGCGAACGAGGGCTTAAAAGCTCAATCACAGTCGTTGGTTTCTCTCTTGTCGTTCAGCAGAGCAGCCCAGTGCTTCTCCATATTATGATCTTTCTGAACTCTGTTTGTCACTCATTGTGAATGGGTTTGTTCAGTAAGCAAAATACTGCACAACAGCAGGTGATGTGTTTTTAAAAAGGCAACGTGAAAATGATTGAACTTAGGGGTGTCATGCACGTATTTGTAAAGTAAATATAAAAAGAATATACAAAGCAATGTTTCCTTACTTTAGCAAAGGAAAACCAGTCTCCTCTTGGCTTATATTGAAATCCTCTGACATTCTTCTTTACAAATCCTCGTTTTGTACTTCTAATTAGTGACCGTTGTTTTGTTTTGATCTCTCCGCTGCGCTTCCGCGTGCATCACTTCTGAGCGGCGTATGCACAAAGCCGACCTCATACGTCATCCGCCCGGAACTACTTCCGTTTACAACAGTGAGCGCAAGCTAGATTAAATTGATTATTACGTTTTAAATATGGTTATTTTTCTTACAAAAACGCATCGATTCGCTACAGGAGGACTTTGTTCACCCCCTGGAGCTGTGTGAGACACTTTTTATTAAGGATGGGCGCTTTTTATTTAACTTCTTTTGACCTGATGCACTGCAACACCCGCTGAGTGCCATTAAACAGCTTGAAAGATCAAAGACAATTTTTTATATAACTCCGACTGGATTCGTCTGAAAGAAGAAAGTCATATACACCTAGGATGACTTGAGGGTGAGTAATTTATGGGCTAATTGTCATTTTTGGGTGAACTAACCCTTTAATTCAAATTGTATTTGTATAACAAACTTTTGATGCACAGGTCAGAACATAAAACATTTTAAAGAGAAAAAAGCAAGACCACATAACAAATATTTAGTTTTTAATAATAATAATAATTATTAATATTATTGTTGTTGTTGTTGTTAATATTATCATTAATTGTATTTGTATAACAGCCTTTTAATATACAAGTCAGAATATAAAACATTTTAAAAAGAGAAAAAAGTAAGACCACATAAGAAATATATTTTTTTAATAATAATAATAATTATTATTATCATTGTTGTTGTTGTTATTAATATTATCATTAATTGTATTTGTAAAACAACCTTTTAAATACACAGGTCAGAACATAAAACATTTTTAAGAGAAAAAAGTAAGACAGCACAACTAATAATAAATTAAATCATTTAATAAATTAATAGATAAGTATAAGACAAATACATGTTTTGGAGCAACATAGTGACTGAATTTTCTGTGGAATGTGCAAGTTACTTGGATTGAACAAATTTAGATCTGAAATATTTAGACTTTTTTTTTTTTACATGCCTGTATTTTAATTATAAAAGGGTTTTTTTTTTCTCCCTTGGGTGTACTTTTCAAAATGGGCATATGGGCATGACGCTTCTGATGCAAGCTATTGTTATCGACCCATTACATGAAGTCAACAATGTGTCAACTTTGATGAGCTAGCGTGCAAAGCTTTACCTATTGAACAGCCTAGAGCTTTGGGGTGAAAGGTGGGATATATCCCACCATCACCCTCTTTTCTTTCTTTCAATTTCACTACTTTGTCGTTTCAATAACAAAGAAATGGTCCGCATGCCGGCCCCTCATAACTCAGCTCTTTCTTTTTCTTTTCTGCATTTTCTTTTCTTCTGCTCTTCTTTCCTTTCCCTTTTTGTTGTTCTTTTGCATTATAGCTAAACTAAGATTTTCCATGCATGAGGGCAGTGCTAACACTCATAGCAGGACTATGGCTGCTGACGCCAAGCTGCAAAAATGCATGAGGAGAGCGCGGGGCCTACAGCAGCGCATGCAGCAACAGCAAGAGCAGCAGCAGGAGCCCAGCCGCCCACAGGGGCCCACCAGGTACCTGTACTGTAACCCTGTGTGTCCAGCTTAACCGCTTGTTTAGATCAGTACTCTCTCAGACCCCTGGGTCTGTTAGGGTTGTGTGGTATACCGATGCATAATCAGTACCGCAGTACCAAAAAATTGAAAACAGTACAATACCACCATACAAACGTAATTTTTGACTTGAAACATGAAAGTAGAGTTGATGTATAACGGTGTTCAAATGCACTGATGCATTATTTGAGAATCAAAAATAAATGTATTGATTATGAAATGTATGAATAAAGGCCAGCGAGTAGGTGCTGTGCAGGTAAAACCTCACTCCCCTGATCTCAAGAGACGCACTAGCGACTGACGCTAGAGGCTGCAGTCTTTAGCCTCCTTGTTAGTGCGTCCGCCTCCCATGCCCGAGACCCACTCGGAGCGAGAGCGAGGTGTGGCGGAGCGGACCCGGGAGAGAGGGGTTACATTGGTGCCGTGACCCGGATGGGAGTGAGGTTTGGGGGGTGAGTGTAACGGAGGCCAGCGAGTAGGTGCTGTGCAGGTAAAACCTCACTCCCCTGATCTCAAGAGACGCACTAGCGACTGACGCTAGAGGCTGCAGTCTTTAGCCTCCTTGTTAGTGCGTCTGCCTCCCATGCCGGAGACCCGGGTTCAAGACCCGGGAGAGAGGGGTTACAAATAGACCATCTCAAATTTATGCAAGACTGAATTTATGCATGTTAGCAAAATATGTTAACTGTTATTTTTCTTAGTTTTGATACATTATCTTCATGCATCAGAATATTTTGATTTAATAAGATTTATAGATTTATATTAATATAGATTTATTTTCAGATACAAATATATGTTTTATATGTTGTTAATTCCATGACATTGCTTGATTTAAAAATATAACTTATCTAACAGATTTCATGGTCAATTCAGTTATTAGTAAATTTTTCATTTACATGATATGCAAATCTGTCATGCATAATATAGTAGTCTACCTAGCATCTGTTTTTATAGATACTGAGGTACCAAGGCTGGTATCGTACCGAAGTTAAGATTTTGGTCTTAAAGCCAACCCATGTTTCTGTAAAAAAAAATGTTATTAGGAAGAATTACAGTTATATTGGACTTTTGTAAAGTGGTAATGAGAAAAAGCTGTGTTTTCTGTTATATTTCTGTGATTGTGATGCAGTTCTCACTTAAAGGTTTTTTAACTTTCAGACATGATCTAACTGATCAGTTTGTCAGAATGCAAGTTGACATTTTACTCTCACAATGAGCTGTGGTTGCTTTGGGTTTTGTTGTTTGTTTTCCAGAGATTTTAGAGGTTAATTTCTCATTTAAAATCACACATACAGATGGGACTGGTGTTATAGATTCCCGATAAGACCAAATATTAGAAGCCTGGGTGCAGTCGGCTGAGTTATTGGCAAACCCAAGCTAGCGAATGGCTACCCCCCGATATTACATACACATGGCATGCCACTTTACTAATAAATTAGAACAAAGCAACAGCCACTGCGGCAGTGTGTCGCATGGAATGCAGTTGTTTTATTTGTTTTTTTCTTGTTCCCTGCTTTCTCTTTCCCCTCCATTGATTAAAGGTGTTGATGTGATGTATGGCCTGACCTGGCCAAAGCCCCTTGGGTAATTACCCAATGTAGTGCTTGAGGAAGTATTTACAGTAAATGAGCACTCCAGCACATTAATCGGGGATGTTTACCTCTGTACCGAAATGTCTCCCACTTCAGTTTCCTCTATACCCACTCTAGGGCATGCAGCAGCCGCCAGGAACCACCTATCACCTAGTACTGCTTCTCTAAACCAGTGATTCCCAGTCAGGACTGTCCTGGGGTACATACTGTAAGCAGATTCCTGGGGGGCACTGTGAAAGATGTTCAGTTCAGTTTAGT
>NW_015645650.1:64959-79055 GCF_001515625.1 Sinocyclocheilus rhinocerous | reverse complement strand
TTTTTTTTCACTGCACAATGCATTCACTGCACAATGCAATAAAAACACTGAGGATTGTGTGTTTGCATCTTCCAGAGGCTTTTTACTGGTATTAGATAAAGATTTATCTGACAATGAATCTATCACACGGGTCATCGGTGGGTCGCTGAGGGCCAGTAGAGATTAAGGAGGATTGATGGTATTCTGATGGATACTCTGCTCTGCTTTATTAGAGGTGAATGCAAATAGCGAGCAGGCTTCCCTTCTGGAGCAAAGCCAACGCTCATTCCCATGCACTCCACTTCTGGGGAGCTTTTGGGCATATTTATGGCTGCTGTAACTCTGGTTTATATGACGACTATGAAAATTATGTCAAGGTCGCATAGTGCGTCAGCTGTGGAAAGCATGCGGGGACTGTGTATGTGTGTGTGCATTGTATGAGAAGTGGCTCATGAATACTGGTGTGAAGGACGCAGGTCTCCTTGAATTTGGTCCTTGGCAGCATTGTTAACTTTTTGAGTTAGAAAATGTGTTAGATTGGGTTTCTTGCAACAAAACCATTTGTTCAGGTATGATTGGACATTGAAATAAATGAATATTTTGAAATGAATGAATGAGTATTGATTTACAAATATAACACCAACTGATCTTATCAAAGACCTGTTAGAACTCTTGGTTTCTTGCTTATTTTATGTTTAGTCTGCCTTATCGAATGAATACATACTGCATATTTTTGGTAATATAAAATATATCTCAAATGTATATGTGGATTTTATGTGTGGCTTTCTATAAAAAGTTAAACCTTTCAGCATACACAAGTACGTGTGTTGAGTTATTTTGAGGGGACAGCAAATGTACACTCTTATACAAGCTGTACACTCACTACTTTACATTGTAGCAAAGTGACATTTCTTCAGTGTTGTCACATGAAAAGATATAATAAAATATTTACAAAAATGTGAGGGGTGTACTCACTTCTGTGAGATACTGTATATGCACAAGGAAATAATAGCATCAAAGTTGTAATTCAACATAGGTTTTTAATTTGAAGTTTTTCATGAAATGTTGAAATTTTATTTTGTTTCAGCTTTATTTCGACAAATAAAAAGATTATAAATAATTTGTTTAACAATAACAATACTGGTGTGAAGGCATTTTAGTCCTTAATGTTTTAATTACAAACAAAACATAATGTTAAACAAAGTTAATTAATTTAATTCCATTTTTCAAATAATTCATATAATTATTCCATTAAATAAATACATTTTGCCATAATTTAATTAGTGACATTAATTGAGTGATAATGTTGAATGGGACTGTACTAATTTCAGATAACCATGTTCATTTTTCAGAGAGTGTCTAACCAAAACCCTTCTCTTGCTTTTCTTGCCTCTTCAGTGAACAGCCTGGCCCGGTCCAAGTATTGTTGACAGCCAATCAGGAAGAGGTCTGGGAGACCAATCAGGATTCTGTGCTTGGCCCACCCTCTCCTCAACACATGAAATCACCCTCCTCTTGTACAAACTCCCCATCTCAGCCTTCTAGCCACCCATCGCTCAATCCCCGGCCTGCCTCTTCTCAGCCACAGCCCCAAGAGCGTGATGAACACAACAATTGGACAACCCAGAATGAGGACGAATGGGGTGGCATCAGATTATCAGATGTTCTCCAAGCATCAGGCATTCGGATCATGCCCATACGCAAGCACCTTGCCATATCTCTGCCCTCTTTGCCCCTTGACTTCTGGGGTGTATTGGGAGAGGACGAAGAGGTCTCCAGCTGTCAGCACCCTCAATCTCCAAATCCTCCTTTGTGGCAGGGCACTGCAGATAGTCCAGACCAGATACCCCAATCCAGCAATCCCAGTCCACCACCCGCCCCTGTTGAGGAGAAGGGGCCAGTGCCCCGAAGAGCCCCCATATGGCAACCCCTGTGTGCATCTTCCCAGCCCTGCACCAAATTGACCCCTCCAGTTGCTGCCCGTCATTGGTCCTCTTGGAGCCTAGACCGTCCTGATGCTGTTGTCAACCCCTATGACACACCTCCTGATCAGAACCAGCAGACAGGACCTGCCCTCTCTCAACACACACCTGGAAGACACCTTGCTCCTCACAGTCCCATGAGCACCAGGAAGAAGAACATCCCTAAGTACTCAAACTTTCAGAGCAGGGAGTTGGAACCCACAGAGGCTGAGGACCAGGAACTCTCTGAATTGGACTCACTTTACCAGTCTAGTCTGCAGGCTGGCCCGGGTCCTGGCCGAGCCCTGCGTGGTACCAGCTCACCTGCTGTTTCGAGACCAGGTAAATTAACATCTTAAATTGCCTCACACTAAGTGAGTTTACATGCACTTTAAAAGTTCTGTCTCTGCCAGACTACAGGTGCGGTCACATTTACTGTACCATTGTTTGGCCACTTTTCACAGGCGAAATGTAGTAATTTCAATAGGAACCATGCAATCAGGCATTTTGCATGAAGGCAAAATATTTCCCCACTTAGGTTTCGCATTGGTTTCAAGACGGCCATGTGAATCCCCTGGCATCAAGATGCACACAGTGGCGTAGCGGACAGGCACGCACTGTGAGGGGGCCACCGCGTTAACCTCTCCGTGCTGGGGTGCGTCGAAAGACGATGATCATGTATCGACGATAGCCAGAGATATTGTCAAAAGCATCAAATATTGGCAAATTTAAGAGCATTTGGCATTTACAGCTAATGTAGGCCTGTTACATTCTTATTATTATTATTAGGTTACTTTTATTATTAAATTAATATTACAATTAATTTCCCCCGCAATAATTTCATAGCGCATTACCGAATAACTGATGCACTGTGAGGATAATAAAAGATCCAGCTATTAGCTTACTCCTCATTGAAAATGATTTTAAAAAGGTCTTTCAAAACAGGTTTATTATACAATGAATTATAGGCCTATAATTAAAACTATTAAAGGCACAATATGTAAGATTTTTTTATTAAAATATCCAAAAATCACTAGAACAGTGTTATATATTTTGCTGACTTGTGTACTTACATTATCCCGAATGTTTTGAAGAATGTTTAAATCCAGAGAAATAGCCATTTTAAATAGTGGCTCGTCCCTGGCCATTGCGTCGTCTGCCAATCACGTCATACACCCTCGATTTCTGGTTTTGTTTTGTAGAAAACATGTAAACACCAAAGACGCTTTGATATGTTGTGCGTTTTAATAGACCGGTGACGACCGCACAGAGTAGCATTATAACAGAACTTTCAAATGTATCTAGTATGATAAAACAGCGATGCTTTACCCCACATACGCACGACCTGAAGGAGTGGAAACGGTCGACTGTGGCATAATAAAAGCTCCGCTGCTTTCGAGCCATGTGTCACGCTCATTCAGTGGCCTCGTTTTGCTTCGACGGCTCTGCTTAATACTACGACGTTAATAAATCTTTAATACATTAGCTCATCCATGAACATTATTTCTGCCCGAGTCCTGTCAGATTGCATCGGCTGTGGGGATGAAGACCACAACTCCCATGATTCCACACTCCATCACGGCATCATCAAGCTACGCCTTTGTTTCTTTGGGTGCGTCTCAATCAGCTCCCTTGTTCAGTAGTCAGGGCACTGATCAGGGAGTCGGCCATTTTAAGGGCTGTCTCAATCGCAAAATCCTTCCAGTGCACTGGAACGTTCACTCCCTGAAAAATCCCACTATGCACCACAAAAACTAGGGAGCATCGGCGCTCACTATGCTCCCTTACCGGAAACAACGTCACATTTCTTAAGCGTGAAACATAAACCACACAAGTCAACGCGATAAATATAATGACACGCGATAGAAGATTTGAAAAGACAGACCTTTTTTTAGTATATTTCAACATAAACACATCGCTAGACAGGTGATGAACACATCTAATTATCATAATATTCGGCTGAAATGTTGTAAGAACATGTAACAGAACGATGTGTTTAAAGAGAATAAAAAATAATATATAAAAATTAGATTGGTCCTGCATGTTGTTTATTAATTCCAGTGATGACGTTCTACTATGTTGTCCGTTGACGCTGTACATAATCATGTCACTGGAATTCGAGTGATCACTGTCCCAACGTGCAGTGAGTCAGGGAACTTACCAGTGACCGAATTTGTGTACACGATCTACTGATTCACGAGATCGGGAGCTAGGGAGCTGATTGAGACGCACATATCGTTTGTTTTGAATGTGCACCCTCTATCGGCGAAAACTTACATATTGTGCCTTTAACACCGCAGTCATCAATGAAAATTAAGAGTGGCTTTATTTCAAGCACCGACTTACAAAAACATCCCTTTTAACACAAAATGCGTTTCTTTCTTCTCATTTTTTTTCACCATGTTCGGGCCACAAGAGAAATATTAAGGGAGTAAATTTAAAACGGTTATATATAGTTATCAGCATATGAAGTAGATTTGTCTCTCGTCGTCTCTGAGAGAATATGTGGCGTTAATATTGCATCAGATGCTGAAAGGTCCATCGGTTTTTACGTTCACTTTCTGGTGAATTGACTGAGATTAAGATGTTCACCGGCATTACTTTTGTGCAAAGTTTGCATGTTGCTTGTGTGATATCCATTGGCTTGCCTTCATGATTTATAACATAAATATTTACAATATTGCAACGTAACCCCCCCACCCCCCACCCCACCACCATCAGTGTTACAAGTACCCCAGGCACATCATTTTACCATTTTTGTAGCATAAACACCATCAAACTGAGAGAGATTTGGATCTTTCATTGTTTCTCAATGGCGCTAAAACCTAAAGATGCCAGAGTTCCAGTCCCTGTGCAACTGATACTCAACTGCCATTGGCTTATCTGCGTTCAAGGGGAGGGGCTTATCAATAGGTCAGTTAGACTACAGTTGGCCTTGAAGTTGTATGCTTGCACCGAAATATGCATTTACGTATTGTCATGTATACTTGGATAGACAGCTGAACACTGTAACTGTAAACACAAAAACGTACCTATAAATATAAATATTGTAAAATGTTTTTGTTTATGATGCCTAATACAGTTAGCAAATTGAACCATACATTGAGAAAATGTCATTGTTGTCAATCCTAATTTTCTCGGACAGTACCTCCTGCTGCACGAAAGCTGCTCACTGGAGTCGGACGCTCTCGGACCCCCACGGCTGAACTTGAGAGAACCGCTTATGGACCACCAGGTTGTTGCAGCCCTACTGGATATATGAACATGGTAAGATATGTGGTGCTTATATAGGTCTGATTGCAAAGCTCTCTCAAATATTTATTGTTCAAATTGGTATTGGCATTGGTATTTTCTTTCTCTGAATTTTTCATCGTGGAGTCTCATGCTATATCCTTCAGACTTGTCCACAAGTACCTAATATTATAATTTTGTCTATATGACAAGTAACTATGCACCCGTCTGCCGTTGCCAATGTCACTTCTAGTCTAGTTCACCCTGCAGAACTTGTATTGCAGACATTTCTGGATATTTAACCTGCTAAATTACATTTACATTTACATTTAGTCATTTTGCCAACGCTTTTATCCAAAGCGACTTACAATTGGGGAATACATAAAGCGATTCTTCTTAAAGAGGCAAACAGACACAGGAAGTGCTTGAAATACCAAGTTTTAGGCATTGTTCAAATAAGTACAAGCTAGAAAAGGGAAGAAAGAAATAAAGAGAAAAAGTTTTTTTTTTTTTTTTTTTTTTAAGATGAAGTCAAGTAGCGTTTAAAGAGATGAGTTTTCAGCTGTCGCTTGAAAATTGTCAGGGATTCAGCATTCCGGATAGGGGTGGGATAAATGTCTCTCGGGCATCTGTTGGTATCTCAGATTGCATTCTAAATATCCACACAAAGCAATCGTCACTCACATGAACAAGCACTGATTTGCTTCTGATTTCAGGTTTTCATCAGTGGTCTCCACTAATAGTCAGAGAGAGAAAAATCAGGGATAAAACTGTGTAGCATGTGGGCTTCATTAGATGTTGCCCGCCATTAGTCTAAATAATCTAGGTTTTATTTACTTTGTTTGTTTATTATTTGCTGGTTCTTTAATGAGGGATGGCTGTCTCTTAGTTTTTTTTGTTATGGCTGGTTTCTTTCCACATCATAGCTTGTTTTTCATACAGCGCACAATCTGTTAGCACATGTTGATTTTGTTTGGGTGTTGTGTCTAGTTTCTGCCAGACTTTGTTTTTTGCTGCAGTAACTCTTTGTTCTCTGTAGCCCCTGTCAGTGGCCCATCAAGAGCCTCAGTCAGGAGAGGAAGACCAGTATGATGCGGATCACCTGCGCCGTATTGCTCGCAGCCTGAGTGGAACGGTCATTGGCCGTCGCCAAAACCGTCTTGCCGTCTCCCGAAGCTTCGTAAGTATCCCACACATATCTCTCAATTACACTAAAAGTAACTCTTACTATCTTATTTAATCTAAGGAGCTAACTAATGGCTAAAATATGAGTGAGGGGCCAAAGGAGGGGGGAGGAATGAGATATCTGCCCTAGAAACCTGATAAGAGCACTGTCACCTATGCAGAAGAGTGCTAACACACAGCTACTGCCACTTCAGCCTGATCTGTGTGTGCTGCCTGTCCCTTGTCAATCACTGCTGAGTTTTATGTCATTTGATGTACACTCTTACGTCTTACGTCTAGTTATTTTCATAGCAGATGCTGTCTATCAAAGCTATTTTGTGTGTATAGTGTGTTGTTTTGGCATTCATTCATTTTTAATATATAATGTATGCCAGAAATATATGAATGCATAACTGTTATGTCACATGACATCCACCTGGCATGCAAGGACACTCAAATACACATGCACAACTTCTCATTGTCTTGCTGAGTCATACTGCCATCCTGTGTCCACATGCTGTAGCTTCACTACATTTGAAAAGAGGCCTGGTGTGTCTCATTTATAAAGACATGCATGTAAGGCATCTTCCCAAATGCATTCGTATGCACTTTAAAAATGTTCCCTAATCCTTCTCGCTTTATTAAAGTCTTCTGTACATAAGTGAGAGTATATGAAAAAGGTAATGCAACAAATTTGGTTACTAGATTTTAGTTTCTGGCCATACTGTATATATACACATATTTAATTCATTATCCTGTCAGTGATCCATTTTTATCAATTTTTCATTCATCTCATTTACATGCACATTATTTTTCAGACCATGTTCTCATTAAACCTTTTAAACTCATTAAACCATTAAACTCTGAAATGTGGTTTACCCACCCCAAAGAGTGTAAAGCTATTTGAGAGTTGCAAATAAACAGCACTTTTTTTGCACTATTCACCAGTCCCCAATTTTGCCATTTATTATGTTGTGTTCTTAATCATTTAATTAATAATTACTTAATAATATAACTTTTTTTAAATATTGATTTATCTTTCTTGTAGATATTAAAAATATATATATATATATATAAAATGTAATGTAAATAAAAATATTATATATGTTTGTTTGATGATGCATGAATAATAGTATTTTAGTATATTATTGTGCATGCAATTGTGGTTACTCATTTTATTCATTTGTTCACTCACTGACTCACTGACTTTTTGCTATTGCATCACTGGAAATGATTAGAAAATTATGTCAGTATGCACGGGCATAACAGTGCATGATCATAAAAATAGCTTGTATGGCTGCTTTTTACTTGCAGTTCGTGTAAGAACATTTTCACATCAGTTTCTGCTTTTAAAGGGATAGTTAACCCACAAATGAAAATTATGATCATGTATTCACCCTCACTTCAGTCCTAACCTGTATGACTTTCTTTCTTCTGCTGAACACACAAGAAAATATTTTCAAGAATGTTTTAACTGCTTTGGTCTATACAATAAAAGTAAAAAAAACAATCCAAAATATCTTGTTTTGTTCCACAGAAGAAAGAAATAAAGTCATTCAGGTTTAAAACCATAAGAGAGCGAGTAAATGATGACAGAGTGCTCATTTTTTGGTGAACTATCCCTTTAATAAATCTCAATTTTTCATCATTTTTGACTTGGGATCAAATCTGATCTTATGTGCATTTTATAAATGAGGCCCCTGATTCCTTTCGTGCCTTACTTTTGTGCTCCCCATCTCTTCCCCTCTCCCCATCCTCCCCCTCTCTTCTCCTCTTTTTCTCTCTTTTGACTGAATGCACTTGTGTTTTTCCTCGGCCTTGTGCATATCAATGTATGTGTTGTGTGTGTACCTAGCTGGGGGACTCCGGGGTTACGTCATATCACAACTCCATGTACTCACCTAGTTGCCTTCAGTTTCCATTGTCTCATTCAGACCTCCATCTGCTCCAACCCAGCTATCTTCATCTCCTTCCATCATCTTCACCCCCATCTCAGCAGCCTGGGCCTTCCAGAGAGGCCCCAGGTAAAGCTCACTCTCGTTTTCCACATACATAACCACCTCATCCATTCAAAGGGCCATTTCCCTCTTGTTCCGCATTCATGTTTCTGCCATTGCATTGCAATTGAGTCCAGGTGCCAGTGGCCCCCCCACTAAACAGTCTGCATTCGCTTCATTTTCGTTTCCTGCTGTTGAAGGAGCTCCTCTTTCGTTGTTGCTTTTTTTCTTTGATTGGTCTGGTTCCTGTCCTTCACACTCCATCCTACCCCACTGCAGGACGTCTCCAGAGGTTCTCCGAGTTTCTGGCTGTGTTTGACCGGCGTCAAGCTCTCTCCAGTGGGAAGCACTACGGTCCAGCAGTGAGGTGTATTGGAAGACATCCTCTCTGAAGTTCTCACCCAACCAATTGGCTTTGGACCAGGTCTTCCAGCCCTGGAACATTTCCACAGATGTGTTTGTTCCCTTCTGCACACCCCATCCCATTCTCTTCACAGTTTCCTGGAGAACTGGAAGGAGCACGTTCAGAGACCTGATGCCATCCTCAATCACCCTGCACTCTGTATTGTTCCTGGGATGATGCCCTTCTGTTACCCTGCTATAGTCGGTAAATCTTTCCATGCAGAAGCCCCTGAAGCTCGATCCACAGCATGATGGAAAGAGACACCAAAACCAACTTTTTTTTTATTTACGAGCACTGGAATGGCGTGATTCTTTGGGGCTGAGGTGTGTGTGTATGACTAACCTATAGTCAGACTTGCAGCATGCAATGATAGGAGCGTGGGGTCCAGATTTGGACTCCCGCAGTGAGCCATCCAACCCAGAGCACTTAACTTAATTAACCCCAACATTCAATTAATTGCAGAGGAGAAGCATACGGTACCTCCTTGCTGCACTAGACGGTAAATGTGTGTTTGTGTGTATGCGTGTGTGCATGTGTTGGGTGTTAAAAGGGGAGGGGCTTATTGTAACCCTGCCCTCATTTATACTACAGGTCAAAAGTTTGGAATGATTAAGATTTTATTTATATATTTTTCATAAGATGTCTCAAGTGATCAAAAATACAGTAAAAACAGTAAAATTGTGAATATTATTACAATTTAAAGCATTGTTTTTCATTTGAATATATTTCAAAAGAAATATTTAGCAGTTTGACAGTTTTTAACATTGATTATAATAGTATTAATAAATGTTTCTTGAGCACCAAATCAGCATATTAGAACGATTTCTGAAGGATCATGTGACACTGAAGACTGGAGTAATGGAATAAATTACACTTTAAAATATATCTAAATATAAAACAGTTATTTTAAATTGTAATAATATTTCATAGTGTTTTTATAGTATTTTTAATCAAATAAATGCAGCATTAGTGAGCTTACGAGATATTAAAAAAATTGTAATTATTCCAAACTTTTGACCGATAGGGTATTAAAAACCATTCTTTACCCTTCCTCCTCGCCTGTTCCACAGATACAAGTTCTCAGCAAACCAACGTCCCAGAATCGTCATCGTTTTGCTGAACATTTTTTCCCAAGCAACTCTCCTGCGAACGTTTTTTGGTAGCGGGATGGGTTAATGTCATGTACGTGTAGATGCTAAGTACTTCAACCTGTACTAAGTGAATCGAGATGTTTTGTACGGTGTCATCTCTCAGCTCTGGTGCTTTTTGTCGGAGCAGGCATGTAAATCTGTGGCCCTGGCACAGAGCGTGGAATGAGACTGTCTCTTCTAACCTTTTTCCTCCTATTTCTCTGATACGGGCATTCCCTGTAGCACACAGCTGTTTTGTGTCTCGTGTTACAGGCAAAGACTGTGTACATGTTTGACTGAACATACACTAACAAAGGAATTTATTGTTAATAAAAAACTACAACATCTTAAGAAATATACAGAGGAATGGAGAAACTACGCAATGACATTATGGAATGTTAATCAATTCTAGTGGTAATAATTATTATCTGCATTAAGACAAGTATAGTACACTTCAGAAGTGTAAAGCTGGAGAAAAACTGCTATTTTAATTCCATTGACAGTTCTCCCATTTATACAGGGAGATATGCCAAGTTAAGCTTCCTTTTTATTGTTTATTTTACTTGATTCAATTTTTTTTTTTTACTTGCAGTGACACTGAAACCACAGCTATGAGTCTGGCACATGATGGATCTTCAGGCCTGTAATGATTGAGGGGTCTCATTCCATTCGATTTTTGTAGAATCTATATTATTTCTAGATTTTACTTTAATCAACACAGCTGAAGAATGTTCGGCCCTGATAGCATAGATAGCCTGCAATTTGGACAGTATTATGTATATGGGGCCTTGAGCAAGGAATGCTTTCATACTGTTATTCAAATAAACGTAATAGGATTTGTGATATATATTAACGATACTCCAATACTGATCAACAGATGTGTCATATCACAATATAATATGATTAATGCAGTATTTAACTTTTCATTCTAATCGTATTGTGCTGTGATATGTATTATTTTTTTAATTAAAAGCCTTTGAGTGCTGAAATTAAAATGATTATAAAAGAAATAACGTACAGAGATCTAGATCTTATTTAACTTTGTCTTAACCAAAGATTGGCTCTAACACAAAGATATGTTTTTTTTTGTCATTTATTCATCTTTCCTTTCATTTAAAGGATTTTTGAGAATGTAGCAAAGGTGGTGTATGAGTATGCTATGCAAAATGCTCTCTCCTGAACTACCAGCAAAGAGTCAGACTGGGACAAAATCAAATACTTTTTCTTTTTTTTCCCTATATACTGAGGAAGAAAATGATTTCCTGCTGAATTGTTGAATCTTTACTTATTAATGTCTGTACAGTTAACAGCCTTTGAATGCACATTGTAGCTGGTGGGAGGAGGATTTCTCAAAGATGAAATGGCATTTCAAAGTTTTCCATTGGGGACTCATTTGTAAATGCTTGAGGTTGAGTGAACTTGTATTTTTGCAATAAAGTTATTACCAATGCACTCCAGCAGGGGCGCTGCACAAACGCCTACACTCTGTGTCTGAGTGTTTTTATTTTTTCATAGAAAGCATACGAGTTTTTGTTTTATGATACAAAGTCAATATACAATGGTATTTTAATGTATACCATTATCAAAATCCTCACATTGACAGTGATTAATAAACATCGGGCTAATTTTATAACATATAATCTGCATCATGCCAGCTCAACTGCTGTATACAGTATAAGTTCTACTGAAGAAGGAAAGTACAGAAGAGCCTTGTCGTGGGTTGAGAGGGTATATCAGCACCTCGATGTGGCTTGGGTTGTTCATTGCAGCTCTCAATGGCAGATTCCTCCTAATCAGCTTATGATGATCTTCAAGGAAAGCTCCCGCTTAATTAAAATAGGCATAGACTAAAATGTCCAAAAATCATTTTTTCATGCTTATGTTTCTGTTGTGTATTCAAACGGATATACAACATTATACAAAACAAGAAAAACTGTGAAACTCATCACACTCATCATACAGTAAACAAATTATCAAAAAGGCTGGACGTTATTACATCCTCCATATTGCACACAATGAATTGCCCTTCAGTTTTTTTTTACACAAGATGCACCCATAACAACTCACAAACAATTACAAAGAAACTGCAAAAGTAACACATTCAACTGAACATGAAATTTTAAAATAGAAAAACTACCAGTAAAAATATTTTTTAGTATAATGTACCTCCAATAAAGTTTCAAAAATCTCATATTCAAAAATGTCTTTCTACAATTTCTAAAAAAAAATGTCTTCTTTTTTACAGAGTATCCCATTTATAACAGTGGTTCTCAGTCTTTTTGACTTGAAGGGCCCGCTTTGTCCGACACAAAATGAGCACTGAAAATATGTATTCTGCATTTATGGCAAAAGTGCATGTTTTCAAACTTTTTAATAACAGAAATTGATATATTAATCTGTGGTTATGGTCCCCAGACCCCTGAGAACCACTGATTTAGAAGGTCTTCAAAGACTTACTGATTTAATCTGTCATGTTTTAAAGGATTAGGTTGTAGAAGTTTAAAATAGATAATTTTTTGGGTGATTGCCTCTACCAGAATGAAAGTGTCCTCACAGAACCTGAAGTATTCTCGGAACTGCACTATAACAACAGATGACAGGTGATGACCACAACTTCTGTTTGTTTAGACAGTTTCCTCCACAAGGTGTCAGTATAGATGCTCTTTAAATATAGGCCTATATTTTATTTTTAATTATGTTCTTAGAAATTTAGTCCAGTGAAGGACATACCTGCAGTGAGTTTGTAGTTCTTGTCTTTGTGTTAAAATTGTGACAATCTATTTATGCAGAAGAAAAGATGATGTCTTCTCTTTTTTTTTTTTGCTACAGGAAGGCTTGTGTTCCTGGAATGCTTTCTTTTGACAAGAATTGCTCAATGATTTTCACCCCTGAAAAGAATAGTAAATTGCACATTTCTCTTTAGTTCAACTGACAGTGATAGAAAATGAAATATTTGCAGATCCTCAAATGAACTGTGTTTCACACACTGCAGCATTTCTGGAAAACAAAGCTTTTCATCATTGTGTATGCGTTGCTGTTTTGAGATGCCCTTTCCAATGTTGCCAGAGGGAAATAGATGAACCCAAATGTACTTATGTTATTTAGTTTTCTCAAAGAGCAATTCGTTCATTGCTTTTGTGACTGCACATGTACAACATCCTTTCTTTCATAAACAGAATTCTTCAGGAGGTGACTTGGAGTCAATGCGGACAAAAAGACAGATGAGTGAAGAAAAATCATTAATCGTTTCGCGTAATTTGTGTTTGGCTGGTGTTATCATGATTTCTCAATATGGAATATGATAAAAAAAAATTGAGAATTTGGCTATTGAAAATGTCACATTTTAATTTAATTCTGCTCAAATGAACGAAATGACTTGAATAAAGATTTGTTCATTTTGCTGAACGAAATCCAAGTCAGGCTAATAGCCTAATCTTCCCATCAAAGCAATATGTGATGCAAGGTTGTTCGTTTATATAGGCCTAATTAACAAAATATGTATTAGACCTGGTGTTTGAATTCTTTCAGATCACCTTGCAGGCAAAACATCACTGGTGAATGAAAACATATAGGCTATGTACCTAATGGTGCGTTCAAGTCATGTCGGATAGATCGTATTTAGGAGCTGAACGCACATGAACGCCACCACAAAGTCGTTATTACGAGTGGGAAACTCGAATTTTTCTTTAAGCCCCGAGTTTCCGAGTTGGGGGCGTGTCAATGAGAAACATGGCGGAATCGATGGATCCAACGTCTGTAGTTGACGGTACATTTTTGTTTAAATTCATAGTTTAGTTGTCCTATAAACTAAAATTGGTCATGTTCTTGTTACGCAGCTAGTTAATGAAATCCAAGTTAAAAAAAATGCTATCATTTTGGCACCTATAGGCAGGGCTGTACAGTGCGACATAGCCTATATGTCCGCCTCCCTCCGTCTCAATATACTGTACAACGCCATAAGCCACATGCATTCACATCAGTGTTAGCCCAGCGGTAGAGTTACTCTCACGGGACACTGCACTTACGCGCAATCACAAAACTACACTATTTCCATCTGCTTTAAAGCAATACCGGTTAAACATTTAATTCAGGTGCTGTTCTGCATGCGCTTTTTCTGATCGTATACTCATGAAGCGCGCTCATACTGAGAGCCTGTCGAAAAGCGCCTGATTATTGGACTAAGTTGTCTTTCGCGTCTGATTGATTTAGCGTCTAATACTGTCAAAAACAC
>NW_015645650.1:63831-64749 GCF_001515625.1 Sinocyclocheilus rhinocerous | reverse complement strand
AAAATACCAGCAACTGCTTGGTTACCCACATTCTTCAAAAATAACTTTTATGTTCAACAGACGAAATAAATTAATTCAGGTTTAAAACAACTTGAGTAAATGATGGTATAAAAATGAAACACTATTGAAAGACAGATGACAGAATTTTCATTTTTGGTGAACTATGAAACAGAACAGAAAAAAATCACTCTCTGCTCTTGACTGATGAACTTATCAGTCAGTTGCTTTTAAAAAAGTATAATTGATGTATATAGTGTTTTATTTTAATATTTGTTCATTCAATTTCTTGAATGTTACTGCTAAATACTGTACCTGAAAAATTTTCTTATTTTCTAATAACAAAGATAAAATAATGACAAAGATTTTTTATCTTTGCTCACTTTGGCCTAAATGTCTGCCATTCTTTTTTATTTTATATTTTGTTAAGGTGTAAGAGGTGTTATGTTTCTGCACACTTCCATTTTTAGCAAATTAAGAAAACTTTGTCTAAAAATAAATTTTGTGATGGTTTGTATTTTTTGTGCTCTGTATGGAACAGCAGTGCCTGTTTAAGTGATGAACTCCATTACTTGTGTTTGTTTTCAGACATGATAACAGACGTTTTATACTTGTGCTACAACTTTTTGGCCTGTGCTACAAAACTTTCAACCTCTGTAGCACCAGTGCTATGTGAAAAAAAATTAACGTACAGCCCTGGCGTAGGCTATAAGAAGATTGCCAAGACCCTGAAACTGAGCTGCAGCACGGTGGCCAAGACCATAGAGCGGTTTAACAGGACAGGTTCCACTCAGAACAGGCCTCGCCATGGTCGACCAAAGAAGTTGAATGCACGTGCTCCGCGTCATATCCAGAGGTTGTGTTTGGGAAATAGACGTATGAGTGCTGCCAGCATTGCTGCAGAGGTTGAAGGGGTGGGGG
>NW_015645650.1:19649-63317 GCF_001515625.1 Sinocyclocheilus rhinocerous | reverse complement strand
GCAAAACACACCTGATGCGAATTCTTTGCTCTTCATTTTCTATAAGCAGAGTTAACAGACCCTGTTGTATTTTCTTGTAATTTATTAAAAGAAGGTACACCGCCATCTTGTGCCGACTAAACTGACTTGAACGCACCTGACGTCGTAATTACGACTTGTCAACTCGTAAGTACAAACGTCCCAGGAGGACTTGAACGCAACATAACAGCAGGGCTCTGAACCGGTTCAAGGAACGAAAACCGGAAACAAACGAAATTTTGACAGGAACAGAACCAGAAACCAAAACGAAATCAAATTTTATAGTTCCGAAAAGAATCGAACATTTGAAAGGGCCATTAAGCGGTTAATAACGTTATTTTATCGTTCCATTTAATATTTGAAATTTGCTGTCAACCAATCAGGAATTCAGATATGCAAATGTGACGCTGACGCATCCAACGCTTGAAATGCCCGCTCAGCTGTGAACTCACCATAGGTAAGTCGCAATGGCAATGCATTAGTGTTTATCCAAGGATATAGTGTAAGATGGATTCAACAGATCACGCGCACCTGCAGCGCTTGTGAATGGAGAAAACAGAATAAAACTATAGGCTTTCATAAAAAGGAATAGCATATTGGCCTACACGAAATGTATTTCACTTAAAGGCACAATATGTAATTTTCGCCAAGTTTGATGACGCCGTGACTGAGTGTGGAATTCATGGGAGTTGTCGTCTTCATCCCCACAGCCGATGCAATCCGACGGGACTCGGGCAGAAATCATGTTCATGGATGAGCTAATGATTTATTAACATAGTAGAATGAAGCAGGGTGAGGCTGAAAGCCCTCGAAGCGAAACGAGGCTGCTGAACGAACGTGACACAAGGCTCGAAAGCAGCGGAGCTTTTATTATGCCACAGTCGACCACTTCCGCTCCTTCCGGTCGTGCGAATGGGGGGAAAAAAAGCAGTGCTGTTTTATCATACTAGATACATTTGAAAGTTCTGTTATAATTCTACTCTGTGCGGTCGTCACCGGTCTATTAAAACGCGCAACATATTAAAGCATCTTTGGTGTTTCCAAGTTTTCTACAAAACAAAACCGGAAATCGAGAGTGTATGACATCATTGGCAGGCGACACAATGACACTATGGACAAGGTCCGTGTCACTAGTTAAAATTGCTTATTTCTCTGGATTTAAACATTCTTCGAAACATTTGGGATAATGTAAGTACACAAGTCAGCAAAATATATAACACTGTTCTAGTGGTTTTTGGATATTTTAATATAAAAATCTTACATATTGTGCCTTTAAATCATTGACAGATTAACAAAACGAAAGAAAGAAAAATGTGCTGAGTTTCGGTTTATTGTGACGCGATCCAAAGTTTACGGAAAGGAAAACGAGACAGCAGAAAATTGTTTTATTTAGGCTATTTTGCAAAAGCTTTACACAGTTTTGAATGATGTTTTGCTTCTATCTGTATAACCAACCAGCGTTGATATGACCATATCGCGCCGGCGCCTCACGCGCACACAGGCACAACATATTTTGCGACATTGCAGCCTGTTCATTATCAAAATAAAATACAGTTAAAGAAACATAAAAAGTTGCACTGCTCCGTTGTACAATCCGTTGCACAATCTGTGACCACCGCCTCACTGTGCTGATATAGCCGATGTGAAGTACAAAGCCTAAACATAATAAATAATATTTTAGCATCCAGATACGTCGCGAATATGGAAACATTTGGATTCGTACCAATCGAGGTAGGCATCAGTTTCACCTTAAATTAATTTGTTTTTGGATTGACGTTTTTACAGCCTATACGCATAGCCTTAACTTTAAAGGATTTGTTGTGGAGAGAAGGAAACTAATAACGTCTCAGGTTACGTATGTAACCATGGTTCCTCGAGGGAACGAGACGCTGTGTCGGAGGACGCTTCGGGAACGCCCTTCAGCGTGACTGGCTCTGAACCTCGTGTGTAATCAGACCAATAGATGGGCGAGACGTCACGGGCGGGTGACGGCGTGGACCATCCCGCAGCGTCGCAGATGTCCTGCATCGAGAAATGTGAAAAAAATTCACATTTGTCTTCACCTGCCAAGAAGGCCTAGAGGCCGCCACACTTCTGGTAGAGTGAGCCTTGACCCCAAAAGGCGAAGGGAGATCAGAGGACTCATAGGCAATAGAAATGGCATCTACTATCCACCGTAGCTCTATATATATATAGTGTTTTTAATGTTTGTAAACATTTTGCATTACCGGCATTTTAGCACATTATTTCGGAATAAAAAAATGCGACGTGAGCCTACGCGACTTGTGTTTTTTTCCTCTCAAAACGCAATATTATATAAGTAGCATTTTTTTTACATTGCAGCAAACAATTTTAAATATCTTTAAAAATACTTCAATGTCTTAAAGCGTTAACAGATTTTGTATTTTTATTTTGTTTAGTAGCCTATATTTGGCCAAAATCTAGAAAAGATGATGCTGTATTGGTTGTGACTAAGATACGGGTGCGGGTTAAGATACCAGATCTCTTTCTCTTTTTTTTTTGAGTAGAAAACGCTGTACTTTATTATTATTATTATTAGGCTTGTTGTTATTATTATTATTATTATTATTATTATAGGCAAATAAAACGTTTTCAAAAATAACGTTATTAACCGGTATTTTTTCTAGGCAAACCGGTTTCGGAACGATAATAATACAGAGGAACGCAGGAACAAAAACGTTAAAATATCGATTCTGCTCGGAGTGAACCGAATGGATTTATTTTTTATTTTTTTTCGTTTTCAAGCCCCGCCTAACAGATATCACTATATTTCTCCACCTGTTAATCACAGTACATTAAGGAAATTGTCTTGTATTACAGATTTTCTGAAATGTTTAAATGTGCAAATTAGGCATTGTCTAATTAAATTACATACATTTTCAGAAGAGAAATCTGAACATTAGATCAAAATGTTCAGATTTGTTTATAAATTTTGAACGTACAAAGTGTTAATAAAAATCTAATTTCTTGTATCATTTTGCTGACATATTAGTCAGAATTGTGAGATTCCACATGTCCATGGTGAATAAAAATATTACATCTACGTTATGAGTAGGCTAATAAAATACATTTTTGAATGTTTTCTTTCCATTAGTCTGAAAGAAAAGTTATGGAAGCAAAATAAGCCCATAATCTAAAAATTGACCTTTGGCTGGAAAACAAACAAACAAACAAAAAAACAACGCATTTGCCTTAAAGGGGTCGTGACTAGGGCTGTCACGATTATGAAATTTGGCTGATGATTAATTGTCTAAAAATAGTCACGGTTATTGCGATTAATTGTCTGTTTTAGGGCTTTGGCGATTATGACGGTTATTTAATTATCGCGACAGGCCTAGTCATGACCTTTTTTAAGTTTTGTACTAATTTATAAGTATTAGACTATTATCTGTCCGATTTTCACCCCCCTCTTCTGAATGTTCCGTTTGGATGGGCGTGGCACGTTCTAGACTCAGAAGTAAAAGCCCACTGCTATGATTGGCTAACAGTTTTGCATATTAAAGTTTCAACGCCTCCATCATAACACATGTGGAATTGTTTAAAAAAATTCCCATGTTAAGAAAAGGCAGCTGGTGAAATTTAGCCATACATGTTTGAGCCTGTAGTGTATTGGAATAGTGAGGTCCCTTTAAGAGGGCGAAAAACTGGGAGGGGCGTTACTAGTTTTAAGTGGGGGTTTTGTCAGACTGTTCTAGGTGCTGGCTAAAGATGTATGTTCTGTTCTGCGTTGCATTGAACTCAGTAAAAGTTCCCAGATTACAACAGCCTCCTCCTGTCATTCAAGTATACTACACTGACGACGAGCGGATTCGAACAGACTGTGTGCAGATACGCCGATGAAGAAGCTGTAAAAGTGAACGAAATACACTGCTGTCTAGCTGCGATCATGGCTATGCTCGACCGTATCGAAGAGTTTGATGAATGCTCGAGTAATTCTTTTGAAGAATATATAGAAAGACTGGAATGTTTTTTCCATGCAAATGACATTGAGGACGGCGCAAAGAAACGTTCCCTGCTGCTGAGTGTGTGTGGTGCAAAAACATATTCCACATTACGTTCAGTGCTCGCCCCAACGCAGCCCTCTACTGTGACTTATGCAAACATTGTAGCTGCTTTGAAACGCTATTACAGTCCAGCGCCGTCAGAGATCGTTCAGCGTTTTCATTTTCACAATTGTAAGCAGAAACCTAATCAAAGCATTTCTAACTACATTGCTGAGCTTCGACGTCTCTCTGTGCACTGCGCTTTTGGAGATTAGTTAGATGCCATGCTGCATGATAGAATCGTGTGCGGGGTTGTGGATGAGGTGCTACAACGACGCCTACTGGCTGAACCCACTCTCACATTTAAAGAGGCAGAGGACAAGGCATTAGCCGCCGAGACAGCATTGTTAAATGCTCGTCTACTTCGTCAGCAACAACATGAATCACTGCCTCAAGATGATGTTCATTATGCAGCACATACGCATGCATCAGCACACAAAGTTGCAGCTACAAGTGAATATCAAAAACGTGATAAACCGTGTTACAGGTGTGGCGGCCAGCATATCCCACAAGCCTGTAAATTTTCCACTGCTGTATGCCATTATTGTAAAAAAAGAGGACACATTGCTCGGGTGTGTTTAACAAAGACTAAACACAGTAGTGACAAGGATTCAGCCGGTATCACAGCAGAACGATATACAAACATCATAACTCCCGACCAGCAGAATGAGTACTCTGTTTACAGCTCGACTACCAAATTAACAGTACCTAGCAGGCCGCCACTTCGTGATTTTTACAGACCACAAGCCCCTGCTTGGACTCTTGCACCATTCCAAGCCAATGCCTGCCATCCTTTCACCACGGATGCTACGTTGGAGTTTGATCATTGGAGCTTATGACTATGAGCTGTGTTACAGACCTGGCAAACAAATTGGCAACGCTGACGCCCTGAGTCGTCTACCTCTGCCTGCAGCTGACGCTGTTATGCCACCACCGTTGGAAGTATTGCTACTGGAAATATGCTGAAAAGATTTCTAACCTTACACTTAAGGACCCTGTCATGTCACGTGTACTACGCTGGGTACTACATGGGTGGCCGGCTGACATACCAGATAGCCGGTTCAGACCATTCATTCTGCGCCGCCATGAACTCTCCGCGCATAAGAACTGTGTGATTTGGGGAAGCCGTATGGTTGTTCCAAGCTCGGCGCGGAGAGAGGTACTGGCTATGCTGCATGACGCACATCCGGGCATTGTACACATGAAGGGACTGGCAAGGAGTTATGTGTGGTGGCCGGGGATGGACGGCGATATAGAGGAAACTGTCAAAGCATGCGAAACCTGTCAGATGTCATGTCATGCACCCACTAAGGCAAAAGTGCACCCTTGGGAGTGGACAACAAAAAGATGGTCCCGGCTGCATATTGACTTTGCTGGTCCTTTCCAAGGCAAAGTATTCCTCATAGTGGTTGATGCGCACAGCAAGTGGCTAGAGGTGTCTCTGATGAGTTCCATGTCATCGTATGCGGTTATTAACACACTGAGACTGCTTTTTGCAACACATGGGTTGCCCGATGTCATAGTTTCAGACAATGGTGCTGCTTTCACATCCACAGAATTCCAAGAGTTTGCAGACCGCAATGGTATTCGTCATGTCACTACAGCACCTTATCACCCGAGCTCAAATGGGCAAGCTGAACGCATGGTACAGACAACCAAGGAGGCCCTGTCTCGCATCACTCAAGGCGAGTGGCAGACCCGACTTGCTCGTTTCTTGCTGTCACAGCACGTCACACCCAATTCATCAACTGGAAAAAGTCCTGCTGAGTTGCTCATGAATCGGCGACTGACCACTGCCCTGGATCGTTTACATCCTGACCATGGAGGTGATATGATCCGCAAACAGGAGCTGAGTGCTGAAAAATGCCCTGGCACTGTAAGAGAGTTTAGACCACATGACTTGGTGTACATGAGAAGTTACACCAGGGATGCTAAGTGGATTCCTGGAGTCATCATTGATGTCACAGGTCCCTTGTCGTACAAGGTCAGGACCAGTGATGGGCAGGTGCACAGACGGCACGTTGATCAGCTGCGGGACAGGGTGGCACCCTCAGTAGGCCCATCAAGGCCCGAGCCAGATGGCTACACTGTCTCTCTACCAGAGCCCTCAGAGGCTGAAATGCCTGAGTTACAGCTGCCCGCAATAGAAATGGAAAACCCTGGTGAGGAAATTGCTGGGGCTGAGACCATGTCAGAGTCCCCTCCTTCTAGGAAGTACCCCATGAGAGAGCATCGTCCCCCAAGAAGATTTTCAGATTTTGTGGACTGGGGGGAAAGGGGTGTAGTGTATTGGAATAGTGAGGTCCCTTTAAGAGGGCGAAAGACTGGGAGGGGCGTTACTAGTTTTAAGTGGGGGTTTTGTCAGACTGTTCTAGGTGCTGGCTAAAGATGTATGTTCTGTTCTGCGTTGCATCGAACTCAGTAAAAGTTCCCAGATTACAACAGCCTCCTCCTGTCATTCAAGTATACTACAGAGCCAGTATCTGATCCTGAATCAGAAGACAAAGAACCTGCACCTCAAATGCCAAGGACACAACAGCCTGCAACATTAATCATCTTCATTTATATTTATTCTGTATGTGTCACGTTTCGCTACTGTGAGGCGCGAGGAGTGGAATTCAAACATATAGATTTTAATGAACTTCCAGGGACCAAGGAAAACACACGTAGCAAGGGTAGACATATACAATTCCAGATGAGGGAGAACAGAACGAGCAGATAACGAGGGGCAGACAGGTGAGGAGGATAACTAATAACAAGGAACACCTGGAACTAATAGAACTAAATGGGGACAGGAACCGGAAGGACCAAATAAGGGCAAGGAAGGCACATGGGGAGCAAAACACACACAAAACAAGGAACAGAGTCTGACAGTATGTTTTTGTAAGGTAGTGAGGGAATTATTACATTATATTAGTGTTTAAACAAAGTGTGCTGCACACGTTCTGAAAAGTGAAGCCAAAACATGAAAGTTCAACCTCTCTTTCCTAATGTTAGTATCAGAAGGAAGGCAATGCAAAGATTGTTTTTCCACTGCTAACGAGGCAATGATGTTGAATTGATCTTCTTCTGCGGAGGCAGTCTTTCGGCGCACTATGACATCATAATTTGACATCGTTTTAGCAGCTTAGCTTCAATATAAGCAGTTTTTAGACTAATAAGAAAGTTTTACGTTCTCACACTTAGATGTTTTTATAGTACAATCATGACCTCTACATATCAAAAGATCAAGGACAATTTGGTTCCTCAATTCATAATCCCTTTAAAGACCACAATAAACTAACTTACATTGACTACTGGTTGACCTACTGCTGTTATACCAATGTCAATGTCAATGTTGTGTATGTAACCATGTTTCTGGTGTTTTCTTGTGAATGACGGATGTGAGTGGAACTTGCAAAAGCATTTGGATTTGTTTAAAGCCAAGTGATGCTGTAGCAGGTAATTCAGCTCTGGATGCGCACTTGATCCGTCTCCCCTCCTCTCTCTTCCTCATCGCTACATGTGCCACAGCCTCACGTGCGCTCAGCCACAGACGAGTGGGTCTGCCGTCTCAATGAAACACGTCTTGAGTTGCTAAAAATATCCCTCACACAGGAGGAAGGGAGAAATATAAACCAGAGGGATATTTTTACTCTCTTTGACTGACTATGAATCGTGACTTCTTTGGCCCACTGGTTCTTTGAGCTTTTCATTATTTATCTATTTGTTTGTATCTCACAGCAGGTTTATTCACAGGAAATTGTACCATAAGGGTCGGGTGAGGAGGTTTGCATGCTAAAGTGGCAAAGACACCTACATTCTTCCTCTTCCTCTGCACGCACATGTTGTTCCAAACCTGTTTGATTTGATTTTACAGTGGAACTTAAAATAAGATATTTTGAGAAATGTCTCTTTTTTGTCTTAAAATGGAAGTAAATTATAAACAAATCTATTTGGTTGCCAACATTTATCAAAATATCTTCTTTTGTGTTACACACATATTATAATGAAGTGCCTCTCTTTACCTGTATTCACCACTATAATTGGGTCATTAGACCACATTGAAAATCTGAGATTACCAATTTAATTTTAATCTGGATTATTGGTGAAGATGGTTAGATTGAAGCTCTTTGGACCATTATCAGTGCTGGAGAACATGATCATGTAAAGAACTTGTAAAGTTCATGCAGCTCAAGTGCTACTGTCATTAAAGCAAAAGGGGGAAACTTTTAACTCAAATTGTCTAGACTGCAATACACTTTATGCAAGAATGTGAATGCAGTCACATCTTCCTACACAAGTGTGTCATTGCCTTCTGATTCTGAAGTGTGTCAGCTAAAGTAAACTTTGGTTTTAACGCAAACGCATAACCTTTAAAACTATACTATGTTTGATAGTGTGCGTAAGCACATGCACTTGACACATGTGCACTAGAAAGTTTCATCCTCATCCAGTGAGCAATAATAAGTCCTTGTGAAAATTTGAATTGGCATTGCGGGAATCTCTTAACCCCCTCACACAAGTGTTCTTCAACACAGGCATCTATAGGGGTTATGCACAAACTTCTGTATAACAGGTCTCGGTGCTTCTGGTTCAGGTCTTTTGTATGTGCTTCGTTAATTATGGAGCTGTTTTACTCAAGAAAACTTCAAAGGAGATGAGATTAACGAATTCTGTCACATCGGAAGATTTATATCTAAAAGTTTTTATTTTTATTTTTATCACTAACATTCAGGTATTTAAATGGAATAAGAACAACTAGGTTAGATGATTATCTAAAATGTCCATATATTGGCATCAGTTCATACTGCTGTAAATGCTTTCTCTGACAAACGAATGTGATGAGACCCATTTTCTTGTTTGGTCAGGTTTGGTCAAATGTGATAGGTTACAGATTACAAGTTACCCTATTTAAAATGTAACAAGTAGTATAACGATTTCAATTACTTTATTGAAGTAATGTAACTGATTGAAGTAATGTAACTGATTACAGCTGATTTGATCGATTTGATCGTTGATTTTCACAATCAACTGTAATCTAATTACAATTTTTTTCTAAATAACTGTAACAGATTACAGTTACATTTATTTTGTAATTAAATTAGCCTACGTAATTCCGTACATGTACAGTAACTAGTTGCTTCCCAACACTGGTTGTTGCAGTCTCAAGTAGTTTATTGTTTTTCAGTCTCTTCCATTTCTTTTTCGACTGTGCAACTGGGCCAGTGTTGCCACCTTGTGGACAAACTAATTAGTGTAAAAAAAAACAAACAAGATAAGCGTGCCATTTGCGCATACAGTATGTTTGTAGTATTCTAATAATGAAATTTACATCACTCATACTGTACGCATAACCTTGCTATGGAAAAAAAGTATAGGCCTACTTCGGATTTAACCATTCTTCATTCTCTCAGTATTGCCACAAGGGACAGTATTGCACGTATTGAAGTAAATGTTTTTTTTTTTAGTTAATGTTTTTATGGTCCGTTTTCGATTGTTATGGTGTCAGTTTGTGGAGAATTTTGCTGAATACATGTCAAGTAGGCTATGTTCAGTCCGACTGCAAAATAAAAGCATTTTCATTAGTGGTCTCAAAGTTTTGAACCACAGTGTACATGAAGTCCTTCTCAACAGAAAGACTATATGATCATCCAAAATGTTATTTATCTCCGAAGTATCTCACAAAACTTCTGGGAATGTAAAAGCTCAGGCAGGTGAATGAGATCTGTATGATTAGTTCATGTTAATGAGTTTCCAGAGACACACTGAGCCTTCCATGGAAATTCATTAATTTGCTGCGTTTAGCATGCCTGTCACTCAGGACACGTTCATTGGTTCAGAAAACATGAAAACTCCACATACCATGCTCTAATTGTCAGCCAGCTATTAAGATATTAGTCCAGTGTTGGTAATGAAGTGAATGTCTGTTGCTGGAGTCCTGCAAAGCAATGTGCTTTACTCAAAAGCCAGACAGGACAGAAAAATTCTCTCATGACTGCAAAGCAATTGTGTTGCTTAGCAACAGCTGTAGCCGGGCTATCACTTTGTCACTTGTTTGTGAAATTTCAAGAAAAAAGGGACAATGAAAAAAAAAAAAATTAACTCTCATCCGTCCCTCGGGTCATTTTGACCCGAAAAAGATGTTCAAAAAAATTCTAAAAATCGTTGATCGTACCGGTCCAAGATTTATTTACTTTTGTCACACTTGCACCGGAATACACACAAAAAAATTGAGTGGATTCGAGGAGTTTAAATGTGTGCAATAAAAAAAGTAACAAAAGTGTCCCTCGCGGGTCATTTTGACCCACATGAATGGAATTTACGAGAAAACTGCATTTTTCATTACATTTGATTTTTTTTGATATACAAAACTCAGTGACTCAATTCCAAGGCCATCTGTTGGTTTTTGATGAAACAGGACTGAAATTGTCTTTCTGTTTTTTTTTTTGGGTGAAATAATGTACAAAAACTGCTTATTTGCTTATATTTTCTTAAAAATATCCAGAATAAAAGGTAAATATGATAAAAATCACCAAAAAATAATAGAAAAACCTACATAAAAAACTAGAATTTTTTTTAATAAAAATGTTCCAATATAAGCTTTCTGGACCAAAAATAAAATGTGTCATTTTTGGCCTTCGGGTCATTTTGACCCGCAAGGGACACTTTTGTTATAGGTTCGGGAGGGACAGATGAGGGTTTTAAATGAGCTAAATCCCATGACACTTATTTGTGCTTAGCTGTAAATTTGGGAAATCTGAGACTTACTTGGGTGAGTTTAACTTTAAACCTACAAGGTCAGATTCAAGTTTCTGCTTTAGAAAGTCTTCCATAACAATAATCCTATTCTCATTAGCATATGCCCTTGCCTCCATCAGATGGTGCTGTAGTCACAACCCTATAACAGAACGTGTGAGAATCAGATTGAGTTCCCTCAACAGTAATGTCATGCTTTTTCAAATGCTTAGTCAAAACTCAAAGGAATTATGAAGTATCTTTCCTGGTACGGCTAATACAATTTCTGTTTGTGCCTTTCACACTCGCAGCTCCAAAAGCCTAGAGCCCTGTAACAGTTGATAAGCATTAGCACGAGTGTGCTCTCTACAGACCAGAGTGAATCTGAGGCAGTGTGCATTCAAGAGACAATTATTCCCATGTGCAAACAGCACAAGAGGTGACAGATCTATACATAGCCACAATGCTCTAGGGAAAATGAAGCACAGAAATGATTCTATCCAGAAAGATAGCCTTCAGGATAATACAGAAAAGAGTATGATTGGGGAGTAAATAAAAATATGAAAGCCTGTTTATATCATAGATTAAAAAGAAAAAGTAACCTGCGATTTTTATCTTGTAATTTATCTTGAAAATTTTATACGGCTAATACAATTTCTGTTTGAGCCGTTCACACTCGCAGCTCCAAAAGCCTAGAGCCCTGTAACAGTTGATAAGCATTAGCACGAGTGTGCTCTCTACAGACCAGTGTGCATTCAAGAGACAATTATTCCCATGTGCAAACAGCACAAGAGGTGACAGATCTATACATAGCCACAATGCTCTAGGGAAAATGAAGCACAGAAATGATTCTATCCAGAAAGATAGCCTTCAGGATAATACAGAAAAGAGTATGATTGGGGAGTAAATAAAAATATGAAAGCCTGTTTATATCATAGATTAAAAAGAAAAAGTAACCTGCGATTTTTATCTTGTAATTTATCTTGAAAATTTTATATGAGACTTTATTTCCGTATCTTAACAGTGTGACTTCATTTCTCGCAATATGACTTTATCTCTCACATTTGTGACCTTATATCACAAACATTTGTGACCTTATATTACAATGTTCCATGAAGATATTTAGTAAATTTCCAACCGTAAATATATAAAAACTTCAGTTTTGATTCGTAATATGCATTGCTAAGGACTTTATTTGGACAACTTTAAAGGCAATTTTCTCAATATTTTGATTTTTTTTGCACCCTCAGATTCCAGATATTCAAATAATTGCATCTCGGTCTATATTGTCATATCCTAACAAACCATACACCAATGGAAAGCTTATTTATTCAGCTTTCGGATGATGTATAAATCTCAATTTTGAAAAATTGACACTTAAGACTGGTTTTGTGGTCCAGGGTCACATATATAGAAAGTGCACAATGTCATTCACATATATACTAAACACCATCATGGTGACACACATGATACTGAAATAATGCAAATAAATAAACATTAATTTAACAACATCAGATGTAACATACAACCCTAATGAACACAACTGGTAAGAAAAAACGTTCAGGTTACTGACGTAACCTCGGTTCCCTGAAATAAGGGAACGAGCGTTGTGTATGGGGGTAAACTCCTGTTTACTCTGTTACTGAAGCCTGGTTTTTTCACGTTTGTGTAGCTGCACCAATGGTGCTTTAGCCTGCCAGAAAGGGCGGAGCCGACGTGTATATAAGTTGGCTCTCAGCGCCATTTCATCAGAATCATTCAACTGAAGCGACAGCCATCAATTCGCGTGCAGCTTATAGCGCGGCAAGTGACACAACGCTCATTCCCTTATCTCAGGAAACCGAGGTTACGTCAGTAACCGGAGGGTTCCCTTTCGAATGTTTACTTCACGTTGTGTATGGGGAACGAATCCAATCATGCCATGCTATGAGCAGAAGCAGACTAAGCCGTTCTGCGAGCCCAGTTCTGGAGCACTTAAGTTAAGGGCCCCTAGAGAACATGAGCCAACTGAGTCCCGAGCATAGCTGAGGACTTTTGGACATAGCTATTTATACCGTTGGGAGAAATAAGCAGTTTAAGCAGGTTAAGCCAATAAAATCCATGCCTGGAGAGCAGGGACATCTAGGCTGTAAAATCTGGCAAACGTGGACAGCGATGACCAGCCGGCGGCCACTCATATCTCACCAATAGAGATTCCGCTGGACCAAGCCCAGGAGGAGGCCATTTCTCTAGTGGAGTGGGCCCTCACACCTATGGGGCATTGCAAACATTCTGAGGCATAAGCCAAGGCTATAGCGTCAGCTATCCAGTGGGACAGTCTTTGCTTTGTAACCGGCAGCCCCTTAGAGCGAAGCCGCTCTGCGAGCCCAGTTCTGGAGCACTTAAGTTAAGGGCCCCTAGAGAACATGAGCCAACTGAGTCCCGAGCATAGCTGAGGACTTTTGGACATAGCTATTTATACCGTTGGGAGAAATAAGCAGTTTAAGCAGGTTAAGCCAATAAAATCCATGCCTGGAGAGCAGGGACATCTAGGCTGTAAAATCTGGCAAACGTGGACAGCGATGACCAGCCGGCGGCCACTCATATCTCACCAATAGAGATTCCGCTGGACCAAGCCCAGGAGGAGGCCATTTCTCTAGTGGAGTGGGCCCTCACACCTATGGGGCATTGCAAACATTCTGAGGCATAAGCCAAGGCTATAGCGTCAGCTATCCAGTGGGACAGTCTTTGCTTTGTAACCGGCAGCCCCTTAGAGCGGCCTCCAAAGCAAACGAAAAGCTGCTCCGACTGTCTGAACAGGCTGGAGCGTTCAAGATATATTCTCAGGGCCCTGACAGGGCAGAGAAAATTAGGACCCTGCTCACCATCTGCAGCGAGGAGCAGCAGAAGGGTAATAACCTGGGCTCTGAACGGAGTTGAGAGCACCTTCGGAACATATCCATGTCTAGGCTTGAGGACAACTTTACAGTCGCTAGGCCCAAACTCCAGACAGGAAGCACTGATTGACAGTGCTTGTAGGCCACCCACTCGCTTGACCTATGCTAGTGCCAGTAGCAGAGCGGTTTTCAGTGAAAAAGGGCGTAGTTCAGCTGAATGTAGCGGCTCGAAGGGAGGACCCCGTAGGGCCCTAAGGACTATTGACAAGTCCCAGATTGGTACAGTCTGAGGACAAGGAGGATTTAATCTCCGGTTCCTGGGTTCCTCTAGAGTGGGGCCACCAAGACAACCGAGCATTTTGTATCCCTGACCCGTTTGATGACCTGAGGAAGCAGGGCTATCGGGGGGAAGGCATACAGGCGAGCAATGGGCCAATCGTGGGCCAGAGCATCTCGCTGTATCGAGAAATAAGTTGGGCAGTGAGAGCTATCTTCTGAGGCACACCTCTGCCTTCCCGAAGACAGACCAAATTTCTTGAGCCGTATGAGGATGTAGGGTCCATTCTCCTGGAGCCACATTGCCTCTGGACAACATGTCTGTGCCATGGTTCAGACTGCCCGGCACGTGAACCGCTTTTAGAGAAAGGAGTTCGTTCTGTGCCCAGAATAGGAGGCATCGAGCCAACCTGTAAAGGGAGTGAGACCTCAGACCGCCTTGGCGATTGATGTAGGCTACCACTGTCATGTTGTCCGAACGGATCAGGTCCAAGGGAATCACAGAGGAGGCGGCCGCCATGAGGCCGAGCAGCCTCTGGAAAACCCTGAGGAGACGAGACATTCCCGGTTTTAGAGATGCCGCCAGTCGCTGAATAGTCAGGGACCGTTCCGGCGTGACCCAAGCCTGCATCTGGGCAGAGTCCAAAATCATCCCCAGAAAGACCACTTGCTGTCTGGGGAACAAATGACTCTTCAGAAGGTTGATGTTCAACCCTAGGCGCTCCAAGTGGCTGAGTAACAGCGCTCTGTGAGCGACTAATTCCCATTCTGATCTGGCCAGGATCAGCCAGTCGTCGAGGTAGTTGAGTATGCGGATTCCCATCTGCCTCAGAGGGGAAAGAGCCGCGTCTATGCACTTTATAAAAGTGCGAGGGGCCAGAGACAGTCCAAATGGTAGGACTGTATATTGATAAGCCACTCCCTCGAACGCGAATCTCAAGAATGGCCTGTGATGGGGCTATGTGGATGTGAAAATAAGCATCTTTCAGATCCACTGTCAAAAACCAGTCCTCGGGGCAAATGTGCGTGAGGATCTGTTTGATAGTTAACATCTTGAACGGCCAGCGCATAAGAGAGCGATTCAGATGTCTGAGATGCAGAATTGGTCTCAGCCCGCCATTTTTTTGGGGAACGAGGAAGTAGCGGCTGTAAAAGCCTGACTCACTGTTCGCTGGAGGTACTATTTCTATAACACCTTTTGCAAGCAGTGTTTGCACTTCGTGTTGGAGAACTTGTTCGTTGACCTGAACCGAAGTGTGAATGATACCTCTGAAACGAGGTGGCCTGCGAGTAAACTGAAGCGAGTAGCCTCGTTGAATTGTTTCTAGAACCCAGCTTGACACGCCCGGTATGGCTGCCCAGGCCTTGAAGTGATGCAGCACTTGCGACGTCTTCTGAGCCTCTGAGAAGCGCTGTGCAAACCCGTCCACAGTGGAGCCAAAGAGGTCCTTCGGCGAGACCGGAGAATCAAGGAAGGCCATCTTCTCAGCGTCCCTTATTTCAGTGAGGTTCAGCCAAAGGTGGTGCTCCAGCACCACAAGGCTGGCCATTGTCTTGCCGATAGCCTGAGCTGTGGCTTTCGTATTGCGCAGAGCCAGATCAGTCGCTGTGCACAGCTTTTTGAAAGCATCCTGATGTTGGCCAGACTCATCCATATCATTGGCCTGAAACGCTTGTAGGACTGCCATCGTATGCAGCGTTGATCCGGCCTGACCGGCCGCTGCATACGCCCTGTTGGCCAGAGCAGAAGTGGTCCTGCAGGGCTTCGAGGGATGTGCTGCATGGGCCTTTAATCCCAGGGTGGACGGCGGACACAAGTGAGCAGCTACCATCTCCTCCAGAGCTTGCTATAGCCTTTTTCCTCAGCGGGGGTCAATGGTGGTGAGAGCTGCTGAAGTTGAGGAGCTAACTTGGGCCGAATAGGTGGTGCACCAGGTCTTGGACAGTTCTTCGTGAACTGCAGGCCGCTGACGGGAAGGCGGTTGACGGTGTCAAGAACCGGCAGGAACCACTCGTCTAAAAGGCCATGGGCGGGCTCATCCGGAGCCAACCACTCAAGACCCAGATCCTCCACTGCCTTGGAGAGAACACGGATCAGCTCAGTGTCCGGTTTTGGCCGCGATAGTTGGGAAGAAGTGAGGGCTTTGGGCTCCTCGCCGGAAGCGCACCATTCTTCAGCGTCTGATGCCGTCAAGGACATTGAGTCGTCGACGGCAATCTCTTCCTCGGAGGCACCAAAGGAAACCAAGCCGATCGCTGCAGAGGAGGGGTGTTAATCCTCTCGAAGCACACTGGCGCGACGAGGTGGAGCGGGGAGAGGGGGCACGCGGGCGCTGGGCCGACATGACACCGCTCACACCCGTTGAGAGAGAGCCGCTGCTCTGCTGTTTCTTCCTCTTAGGAGAGAAAGGAAACGGGAGAGCAGAGCCGGAAGTACCACCTTCAGTGAAGAAGGCGATATGCGAGCAAAGACTGGACAAACTCATATTCTCGCAACAAGAACATGAGCCGTCAGCGAGCGCAGCCTCTGCGTGGGCGCTGCCCAGGCAGGCGACACACAGGAGCCCTTGCACGAGCTGCACGAGCGGCGCGACATTTGCAACAACGTGCGCTGGAAATTTGCTTTTTTAGAAAGCAAATGTGTCCCTCGCGGGTCATTTTGACCCACATGAATGGAATTTACGATATGCGAGCAAAGACTGGACAAACTCATATTCTCGCAACAAGAACATGAGCCGTCAGCGAGCGCAGCCTCTGCGTGGGCGCTGCCCAGGCAGGCGACACACAGGAGCCCTTGCACGAGCTGCACGAGCGGCGCGACATTTGCAACAACGTGCGCTGGAAATTTGCTTTTTTAGAAAGCGCCGGATGGCCGCAGGGGAGACTCGTCCTCTGCCGGGGGCTCTTCGACGGCGGCGAGCGGATTGAGCTTCTTTCTGTCTTCTTTCGTCAGCTTCTTGCAGAGTCAGTGAACATTCGAAAGATCGAAAGGGAACCAAGAAGAAACTGTTAGGCTATATCAATGAATAAACATCAAATGTGAAATGTAACAGGGAATTCTTGGAATGCCAATTTACGTTTTTTCACTGTAAATTATACATTCTTTTTCACTTCCAAAAACTGTATTTTACCATAAAATTACATGAAATGTCCATTACAGTTTTCAACGTATATAGTAAGGAAACTTACCATTAACCAACTAATAGGTTTTACTAAACCATTTTTACAGTCGTTTACTGTTAAAATCACTATCATTTTTTTTTACAGTTATTAAAGTCTTTTACAATAACAAAGTGAAGGGGAGGATGCTTGAAACTAAGGATTTAGGTCAGCTTACTTTGGTACACTATGCAGACAAACAGTTTATAACAATTAAAAAGTGATTTCGGCAACTTAGAAGGTTGTTTAACAGTGAAGTCACTAAATAGGAAATTTGCTTAATTCGTTTTATGTCATGCACTGTTTTATGCAGTCTTAAAATGAACATTATGATTTTGACTTTGTTTTCTTTAACTTAACAGCAGTTTGAGAAAAGAAATACCCTTTTTTCTTTTTATTCTAATTATTTAATTGTTAAATATTAAATAGTTTCATAGGTAAATAAGAATTACAGTAAGAATGAAAGAAGAGTGTTTTGAGAAATGCCTCATCTGAACTTTTAGTGAGAGTCACATTGACCTTATAATGTTCAAAATTCCTAATTTTCCAGTGACTCTGATTGTTATTTAATTAAGTTGAGTGTTATGTATGTGAGCCTGTAGGCTATGAGCTCATGATTGCTGATGAAAGTGATTGGAGATTGAAAGGGGAGGGTGGCCTGACTATTGACAGCGTCTGCTAGAGAACTGTCAATATCCTGCCTGGTAAGATCATAATTCCTGGGGTCTGAGAATAATATAGGGCCCATCTGCTTTCTGCCAGTTCATTTAAGGTCATTTAAGATGCCATCCTGAGCATTTTAAAGGAGTTAGATGAGCTGTCCTTGTACTTTCTATCAATGCTACTCCACACACCTCAAACAGCTGTGAGCGTCTTCTGTCTAGAAAGGTGTCAGCCTCCTATCAGTTCACTGCTGAGATGCCTGAACCAGGAAAGATGGATCACTATCCACCTGCTTTACACTTTCATTCGGTTTCTGAACGCCGCTTTTGTATAACCAATCCTTCAGTTGAACATGACACATCGTACATATCACAATAATAGTGTGTGGTAAGGCCCAGTGAACCTGTATATGATCTTTATCTGATCACCAGAGGAGATTGAAAAGAATGTAAAAAGATATAATCAAAAATTATATATTCAGTGTTTCCTCAGTATGTAAACATTCTTTCTCCTATTAAGCGCTAAGGACAAATATAAAAGGAAATCATCGTTTATACAACTGTATTTTTCCACAATAAATGGGGATATTAAAGTTATTAACAACTACCCTAGAGTGATTTTATTTTAATTCCTATTATTAAACATTACAACAGTAATTAACAAGACATCTGTAACTAGAGGGAAGTTTTTTGGTGTTTTTTTTGGCAGTCCATTCCAAACCCTTTTCTCTGTCTGTAAGTTAAGACATCTGTAACTAGAGGGATTTTTTTTTTCATTCAATTTCACCATCCAGTTGCACATCAACCATCACTCCTTCAAAAACAGCCAGAAACCTTGGAGTTATGATTGATGATCAGCTGACTTTCTCAGACCACATTGCTAAAACAGCCCAGTCCTGCAGATTTGCTTTATTCAACATCAAGAAGATCAGGCCCTTTCTTTCGGAACATGCTTCACAACTATATATATATATTAGTGCTGTCAAATCGATTAATCACGATTAATCGCATAACATAATGTGCTTGTGCTGTGTGTGTAAATGCTGGGTCTAAAAAATGCTGGGTTGAAAACAATCCAAATTGGGTTATTTGGCAACCCAGCGCTGGGTACATATTGGACAGAACACATGCTGGGTTATTTTGGCCCAGCTGTTTGGGTTAAACGTTTTTACCCACCATGCTGGGTTATTTAATTTAAGTCATATATTGTTTAAAAATTATTATATTGCTGGCTTAAAATGGGCTGGAAATTAAAAATCACACACAGAATTACTAAACTTGCCCCTTTTAGTCTTGCTCTCTATTCATTTACCAAGCTATAGCTTCTCTATTCTTTTTGTATTCTATCTATTTGTTTTATTTTATTTATCATACAATTAACAAAAAGCAAAAAGGCCTCTAACACTAGCTTGCTCTATCTATCTGTTTTCTATTTATTTATTATATAATAAAAAAAACCTTGCTACGTGTACTGCTTTAACTGAGACTTGTTATAGCACTTGCAACTTCGTGCCGGTGTGTCGCCGAAATCTGAGCCAGTGAAGGGCTGCTGTTCGCGGGGGAACTGCAAACTTAAGACCGCAGCCTTTCATTTCACTCGTAGCTGAGAGATGGCATGACTGACTGCAAAACCTGCCCAAAAACAAACAGTACTGAGATTAGAGAACATATTTTAACATCAAATTAAATTACACTCAGTATTATAAAGACTAATATTTACTGACTATTTAGGCTTCTTAAGTCATTTTTCTTAACCCACTGGCATTTTAGTTTAGTTTTTGCTGTTTAAATGGTTTTGCTTATTTCAAGAGGGGCGTGTTTTGCACTGTATGTTGTGTATGTTTTATGCACATCAGTTTATCATTATGTTGCAGTGAGGCTATATAAGGCTTTATTGTGGATGCTACAGAACCGTAAATCCTTAAAGCTATTTATTTTGAGGCTAAAGCTGATGATGGATACGATCTGGCTTCTGTGTTTGAAGGTCATGTGGTCAATTCTTTTGATGCTGTAAGAGTGTATGATCACAGAGGCTTTTAGACATGGTGCATGGCCTGCATCACCTGTGAGATGCACTGTTAATGGGGTTTCTCAGTGCTTTTTAATAGTGCACTCTTGTTAAATCATTCAGTTCAGACCATTGTTTCCTTTCACAAAGAAATTATTCAATGAAGTTACTTGCGTTCATGCGAGTTCATTCATCCTGTCATTCATAGATGTAGAGTAAATGTTCTTTGTTAGAATTCTCAGCCTCTCCAAGGATGTGCAAATCGACTCATTCAGTGTTGAGCCTTACCGAGAAATGTTTTATTAACAATCTATCAATATGTGTTGTTTTATTTTTTTCTTTATTATGAAGATTTTTAAAGGACAAGCCATTATTATTATTATTTTTTTTTTTTCTCTGTGCATTTTCCGAGGCGAAATCCACACAATTTCATTTGAGCCTCATATATTATATAAAAGCCTTTTTAAGCCTTTTTCCACCCTGGAATATATACACTGAACAAAATTACAAACGCAACACTTTTGTTTTTGCTGTGAGGTTGATGGATTATCTCGGCAAAGGAGAAGTGCTCACTAACACAGATTTAGACAGATTTGTGAACAATATTTGAGAGAAATAGGCCTTTTGTGTACATAGAAAAAGTCTTAGACCTTTGAGTTCAGCTCATGAAAAATGGAGGCAAAAACAAAAGTGTTGCGTTTATAATTTTGTTCAGTGTATACTGTATATATATATTTATAGACTTTGTATATCACAAATTGGACACAAATTGGAATTGCGAGATATAAAGACTTTTTTCTCCCAATTCCAAGTTTACGTCTCAAAATGTAGTTCTAATATGGCAATTTTTTTCATAATTCTGACTTTTTTCTCAGGAATGCAAGTAAAATAGTCAGAATTGCGATACATAAACTCATAGAATTATGAGATTAAAAAAGCAGAAAGCTGCTTGGTTTTAAAGTTACTTTGTGTGAAATAAACTAAAAGTACAGTATTTATGAGAGACCTTTTTGTCTTCAAAATATTGCCAAAATTTCACTATTGTGACCACACTTTAAGCAGTATTTTAATCATCGCTACACTATTGTTGGACTTCTTAGCTCTCAAAATTTCAAATAGGTTTCGCTAATGTGACAGTGACTTAAGACCCACTTGTAAATAGACAAAACAAACATCCATTCAATTTAGGTGATCAGTGATCATTTTTACACATGGATTTGCTTTTGTCACTTTTTTAAAGACAAACTATGGTCAGATGTCATTTCAGATCATTTTTACACAAGGATTTGCTTTTGTCACTTTTTTAAAGACAAACTGGTCAGATGTCATGTCTTGTTTGAGTGTGTGGTCTTGAGCAAAGATGCATATCACTATGGTTACACCTCTGCCTGCATATGTGTACACTGGAGTGTGAGAGACTCTCATCAGTCGCGGCCGACTGTCGGATGAGTGATTTCAATAGCGATTTCAGAACACAACAGAAAATGAAGTCTATTTTCCAAGACCTCTCACCTATTTCGCAGTTCAATGAGAAGCTCATCTTATCTGGTTCTCTGAGGGCATGAATACACTGGAATGTAACTTCCTGATCAATAGAGTTTCCCATGTATTGATTTGTCACATGGAAAGTGGCAGTCAGAGAGGTAATAATCAGCAGTGTGGTGTGGACCGCATCCCACATCAACTCTGTGGTAGTGTTTGCAGTAATGATTCATAACAAGTGGCTCTGTTATGATGGATGTTCCCTCAGATGAGTCAAGTTTCCCATAAAGCACTGCTGCTTGCTGATGAGAACTTACTTTCTGGAAACTATAATGTCATGAATATAGCTGATTTAGAAAGAAAATGATTGGTACAAAACTGCAAGTACAGGAATGACAGGAATTGAAAACTAGTTGTGAGATTGAGACTGAATATTTACAATTTGTTCATGATATTTCTTTTGGCAATATAAAATTAAGCTGAACTCTGACTATTGCAATTATTTTAATAAATAATGCTTTTTTGGCCTGTATGTGTTCTGACGAGCGTGTCATTAAAGGGTTAGTTCACCCAAAAATGAAAATTAGCCATAGCGCATACATCCTACGTCATCCGCCCGGAGCGGCTTGCACAGACTGTGTTCTATGCTTCCATTTATCCCTATGTTGAACTCTTTTCCGTTGGAAGCCTCTCCTAAGTTCCTAGTAATAAACCCTCTGACTTACGTTAACCTGTCTGTTTGCCTTTGTCCCGGATGTGACAGTATGACAGTTAGCGGAAGTGAGAGAAAAGTGTTTATAACGTTTAAAAATATGGATATTTTTCTTACAAAAATGCATTGATTCGCTACAAGAGGCCTTCATTCAACCCCCGGAGCCATGTGAGGCACGTTTTATTATGGATGGATGCACTTTATTTGACTACTTTTGGACTGTTAAAAAAACATTATATAGATTGGAAGAGCAAGGATGATTTTTAATATAACTCTGATTGGATTTGTCTGAAAGAAGAAAGTCATATACATCAAAGGATGCCTTTAGGGTGAGGCATAGGCGGAGTGTGTGTAAGGCTGGGGAAGGCCACATAGTGAGTTGGGGCAAAAATGCCACTAAATTGGACAAAAATGCCCCTGCACAAACAAATTAAATCTATTACGACTGTTGCTAACAAAATGAAAATGAATAGAAAGTGTCGATTGCGGCATTAAAGTAAGATCTGCTCATGTTGCACGGTTGCACCTTATTTCATTTTAGGCGTTTTTACACACACGATTCTGTTGATCTTAGGAATGCAATGGCCAATCAGAGGCGTTCAGATGAGTCATCGCTGAAACTCATCAGTTTTGAGTCAGCGCGCGTTCGCTGACTGAATTCCGGACGCACAGACAGATCATTTCACAGTGTAGACAGCTTAAGTGATTATAACGATAGTTGTTTGTTTTTTTGAGAGTGCTTAAACTCGCGATTGATCAAAGTTTGTGATAATGTCACTTTCTGTATAATTATTCGCTGTTTGAATAACCTTGGAGAGGAAACGTTTTATAATTACCAATTTCTAATGTTTTTTATTAAATTGTAATCACGTTAAATACAAATTCAGTCCCATTAAACATATTTTATTAGCCTACATGACACCCATGTCTGGTTCTTGCCTAAAAAGACGGGTTTATGATGTTTGTAGTTAATAGATTTGGCTGCTTTTAGCCTAACCAGAGTTGGTTCACCCTCCGCCTATGGGGTGAGGGCTAATTTTCATTTTGGGTGAATTAACCCTTTAAGCATTTTGTTACAGAATATATAGGGAAATATTGCTTGTTATTGTTGTTGCCATTGGGTTTTGTATTTTTTTCATTGTTTATTATTGTTAAAATGGTCTCTATAAATGAAAATTATAAGTATTTTATCATCATTGTGAAAGCATAACTTGCTCAATATTATTTGTACAATTATTAATTATATCTTTACTATATTTTACATTTCCTTATTTGAACCCAATCGACAGAAACTGGTTGAAGTATTGAACAAGTTCAAAAAAATGTAGTTTTTTTTTTTTTGTGATATTGCCCTAGGCCTAGTTGCATGACCTTGTTTTGTAGCTTTATTTCTGTGATTTTAGAAATAGTTTTTCCCTTACAATTGTTTTATAAAGTGCATGTATATTTTTAACTTCTTTCCATGCTTCAGAAATCCATGGTATAGCCTACTTTTAAATAGATATCTCAGGATAGATTTCCATTTAAGTGATTTTCCTCACATTTTGCCATTTCTTTCCCTTTGCTGTCTCACCTGGTGCTGCCTCTAACACCTTTGACTGATTCTCTGGGTTTGTCTTCCTCTTCCTCTCGCAGTTTTTCATTTCCTCAAACTCCCTCTTTACTCCATGTCTGCACACACTATCTCACCCAGTGCTGTTTGCTCATGCGACCCTGTTTGTGAAAGGGATGCGGAGCTGTACCTGTGTGTGTACTTGTGTGTTTGGATGTGGGAGGGAATGCTGTGGGATGGGATTATTGTGGGATTTATGTACTTTGAAAAATCCCAGCTCCCTGTTTTCATGGTAATCCTTCCATCAGTGTAAATCCAGGCGATTCAGAGCAGGCTTCTAATCACAGCAGACCTCCACGCTGATGCTCTCTGACATGACTTAAGTCCACATTTGTCTTGCATGTCTTCAGGAAATCCAGCGACACAGAATGAAGTCAATAGAAAACACAATTCCGAGGCGTGATTATTTGACCACTTGCCCAATTCCTGGCTTCATTCTCAAATATGAGTGGATGACGCAAGAAAAGATTAATGCAATGCAGTGATGAACTGGCTATGTGCATAGACATTGATTCACATGATGAAAATAACAGATGTATCTGCGTCACCCGTCAAAGTGATGAAAGGGTTTTGCATTTGACGGAGTCATTCTAAAATTCACTTAAATTGGACAACAAAACTTTCCCTTTACAGAGGATGATAAATAGAATTAAAGCAGGGGTTAACTATAGCAAAATATATTAAACATTCAAAGTAATCAGAAAAGCGGAAACCGAAAGTCATTGATCAACATATTCAACCCATGACTTAAAAAAATTTTTAATATAGATTTATATAATACATTTGTCTTGCATGTCTTCAGGAAATCCAGCGACACAGAATGAAGTCAATAGAAAACACAATTCCGAGGCGTGATTATTTGACCACTTGCCCAATTCCTGGCTTCATTCTCAAATATGAGTGGATGACGCAAGAAAAGATTAATGCAATGCAGTGATGAACTGTCTATGTGCATAGACATTGATTCACATGATGAAAATAACAGATGTATCTGCGTCACCCTTCAAAGTGATGAAAGGGTTTTGCATTTGACGGAGTCATTCTAAAATTCACTTAAATTGGACAACAAAACTTTCCCTTTACAGAGGCTGATAAATAGAATTAAAGCAGGGGTTAATTGACGGAGTCATTCTAAAATTCACTTAAATTGGACAACAAAACTTTCCCTTTACAGAGGATGATAAATAGAATTAAAGCAGGGGTTAACTATAGCAAAATATATTAAACATTCAAAGTAATCAGAAAAGCGGAAACCGAAAGTCATTGATCAACATATTCAACCCATGACTTAAATTTTTTTTTAATATAGATTTATATAATACATAATGATTTACATATATATTTTTAAATGTTAATATTTTAAATATTTATTTAAAATTTATTTTATTTATTCAAAGTAAAAAAAATTATTATTTCTGGTTCAGTTTCATTTATTTTCTGGTTCATTCACTTTTAAAGTGGTCATAGTAGTCCACAACGATAACAACTTCTTTAAATGGCAGGTGGCAACAATGGCTTGCATATAGTTGCACATAATCAGAAAATAAATCTGACTTAATGCCTGCAGGATAAGCACTTAACAACTGAAGGAAGCACTGAGGGACTGCCAAGCCTTTGCCCCTCCTGCTTTATGCCAGACATTAATATGTCTGCAAATTGCAATTGGACAGGGTTATCTGGTGATTTGAAGTGGTAAAATGACCTCACTGGCCTGTTGGAGTCTGGGAGGAGAGTAATACTCTTCTTCTGTTTCAGGAGGAATCTGTGTTTGAAATTCCCTATTCAAATTCTGCGGTTTAATCCATCTATTCTTTATCATTGCCAACATAGAGTTATTTTGCCTCTATGTTCATCTTGTTCTAATAATGTTTTTATTTTTTATTTTACAATTTTTATCTTGATGTTTTTCTACATTTTGTTCTACATTTGTTCTGCTTAATATTTTTGTAGAAACCATACATTTTGTTGTGATTCTTTGATGAATAGAAAGTAAAGTACAGCATTTGTTTAAAATAGCAATCTTTTGTAACGTCTTTGCTGTCACTTGTGATCAATTTATCGCATCCTTGCTAAATAAAAGTATTAATTTAATTCACAAAATACTGTAGAATATATGAACGTACACACACACACACTATAAATAAACTTTTTGTTTGTTTGTTTTGGTTTTGCATTGAAATGTAAAAAAAATTATTGAATTTAATTTTAAAATAATTTAAAATGTGAAAAACAAAAAACTGCTATTAACATTTTTAATGCATTTTAAATGCATTTTAATATAATTGGATATATTGTATCATTTACAACATTAACTTTTGGCCCACGGCCCTCAATCAAGTTACATTTTTTGCCCTTCATATTAAAAAGTTTGGTAACGTCTTGTGAATATATATATATATATATATATATATATAAACAGTCAAAAGTTATTTAGTTATTTTTTTAATAATTAATTTTGAGCGCTATGCATTAAATAGGAAGGGGCCTTGCCAAACCTGTTAATTACAAGTTGTTGTTCATGGACTTTTGGCCATACAGTGTATTTTGCAGTGCTGTTATTCACTCTCTTTATAAAGTCTGTAGACTTCTTACCAGCAGCACAAGAGCAGTTCATTCTGCCTGTGAAACTGTTCTATTGCTTTCATGTATCACTCAAAAAGTGTAAAAAGTTCCTGGAGTGTGTGACCTCAATTGTGTTTAGCAGAGATTGCAGTTACATGCTCCTAAGGCACTTAGATACCTGGAAGCAAGCTGTAGAAATCAATATTCTGGCCGGGGAGATGAAGATCATTGATAAACCTGTCTTGTGTGAGTTTTTTTCTTTTTTGTCTGTTACAACTGTCACTGTGGCATACATTTAGAAAAAATTGTTATACAAGCAGCACAAGATAAAATTTCTAGTAACACTTCTTTGCGCAGACCTGAGGGACGTGAATTGAATCAGGATCATTAGCACCATCCAACACAGCGGGTACAGAGACGCCATTCTGGGAAGCCCCATTAATCTTTTATGATCAAATTAACGTCACAGGGCTTTACATATGGCCTGGCACTGGCCGTGCCGTCCCTTTTAAAAACACATTGCACATCGATTGCAACACACAACGCATGAGATAAAAGAAGTGAGGCGGTAAATGTGGGATGAAAAAAACATTATCAGGGTGAACATCTGGTGCTGTGGCTTCAGACACTCCAGTGACTCTCTGCATTGCGCAAAGCTCACTCAGTGATGGAGACAAACCCAGCAGGAGTGTGATTGTGTAGCTAAAGTGCAAGGCAGGCATGCTCACTGCCATTAATCTTTGAATTTGTTCAAAAGAAAGAGACTGACAGAGAAAGAGAGAGAGGCTGCTAACTTCCAATAAAAATAGTAATGAATGGCACCTACTGTAGCCTCATTGTTATTCACTATTCACACTAATCACATATTTTCTATTTTTTTTTGAATCACAATTTCTTACTTTGTTTATTTATTTTTAGGGCCCAGAGGCCTAATTTATAAAACCCACATACAATCGGATTTGATCCTAAATTCCATTGATTTCATCCTACGTAAAAAGAGCAAAAACTGACATAAAAAAAAAAATATTGTGTATGCCAACTAAAGAGTGAGAATACCTTTTCTGCACCCATATAAACCACTAATTAAAATCTAACGTTAAAAGATTTAAAATATTTATTAAAATGTAAAGATAGAATATGCAATAATATTATTAGAGCAACTGTTTTGTGTTAATTTTGTCACTGAAATTAATTTATTAATTATATGATTTCCATTTGAAGCATGCCCTCAACATACTCTTGTCTATGCCAAAAATGTGCGAAGATATGTTTTAGTGGACTTTCAAAATTAGCTTTGCTTGAGAAAACATGAAAATAGTTGCGACTACTTTTAAAATTTTAATTAGTCTCATTAGCTTGCCATCATATACAATGTATTTTTTGGTAATTGGGTTCTGGCAGCAACAACTCAAATTTCTGCTTGGGAAAGCAATTTACAGAAAAAGCTTTTCTTGAACATGAAATCACTCACATGCCAACAAACCAATGAGAACCCGGAACAATAATGACGATTCATAAAAATGGAGCGTAGGTGCCAAAGCTGTTGTGGATCCGCTCAGCCAAATCCATTCGTAACTGGCACATTTTGCAGGAAATCCCAGCATTTGGCAAATAAATCACCTACGGGCAGTTACATATGTATACCCAACATATAAAAATGTAAGCTTTGTTACACCTTAAGAAAATGAAACAAAGGAAATGTGACAAGGAAATTTGTAGTAATGCCCCCAAACTATGGTAAATGCATATGTAGGGTCACTCTACGACTGTCTTTATAAATGAGGCCCCGGATGCATATCCTCTACTGTAACTGCAAATTTTCTTGTTCTTCTGTCATGGCAGCTGCTAGAAGTGTTTGGAGGATTTTTTTTATCTGCTTTCTCTCTTTATCCCAATTTGATTGTCCAGATAATTTCAGTTTCAGTTGTCCAATGCCATTCAATATACATTAAAGGGTTCATATGATGCGATTTCAATTTTTCCTTTCTCTTTGGAGTGTTACAAACTCTTGGTGCATAAAGAAGATCTGTAAAGTTGCAAAGACTTTTTTTTTAGCAGCCAAATTACCAATTTACACCATAAAAATGTCAAAAGCTGTCATGATGTATCTTGACAGTGCTTTTTCCTCTTATAGCAAAACATGGCGTAATTGCTACCAGGTTCCAAGAATGCTTCTGAAGTTTGGTGACAGCACCACCTACCATGAACCTGATAAATTTGCTAATAACTTTTAATTTTGGGGCCTAAAGTCATTATAACTTATTTTTGAGGCCATAAATTATTTTGCCTCAACTTCAGTTCTCTTTGACAATTAGCATATCTGTTGGGCTATTACAAAGACTATAGAATACCCAAGATATGTCACTCGTATAGTTTTGAATGGGAGAAAATGCAATGCTCAATATGGCCGCTCTATCGAACGAAGCACCGCCTTCTGAGTAAAAGAGCCAATCCCTAATCAGTAAAGTCAGCGCGTCACTGCAGCTGCTGTTAGCCGTCCCAGTTGCTATAGAAACAGCAAGCATCCTGAGACATGCACTCAGGACTACGCAAGCACACTGGCTGGTCTAACTTGAAAAATAAGCTTTTTTTAATGCTATTTGAGCAAAATAAACAACATTTATGAGACAGTTGTTGTCAGATTTCATTGGTGATTTCAAATGTGAAATTTAATCGTAAGCTTGGCGAACAGTTTTGGAGAATTTGATGTTTCCCATTTCAAAGAGATAGGAGCTGCACTTGCATGCCCGAGAGGCGTTTCAAAGATGGCCGCCGAGTGACATGACTTGCCTTAAAGGGACTTATTATTATTACTTATTACTATTACCAAACTCAGAAATTGGTAGTAAATTTCACAATTAATTACAAAGAAACCACAAGTGAAGTGACTGATTTTCTTGTAAAACGTACTCCAGTAATATTTATTTAACTTCAATTTTTTAAAAGTGTAGGCTAGTCCTTGATGTTGTCATTGAATTCTTTGTATTGTGCAGTGAGTGTTGGCTCCGTAAATGCTACTTGTAGCTATATTGTAGCTATATTTACTTTAAATATTACTGTTATTTGTCCCCATTGCCGTTAAAAGATGTTTCATGATTTCAAAACATAATTCTGTTGACCTCCACATTGATCAGAGTCTTATAAACTGCATGTAGCTGTTTTTGCTGACTTAAAGCATAACAGTTATTTATGACTTGGTGACATTTTCCTGTGGGAATCTCCTGTGAGATTTTTATATACAAAATGTCAAAAGCAATAGAGGATTAAGGAGCTGTAAGGCTATTTCTTTAGATGGGCATCTGTGTGTTGCCTGACCTCTTAATTCAAGCACTGGAATACAAAAAACACTTCAATGGTTGAAGACTCCATTATGACACACATTCAAAGCACTGTTACTAGGGTAATTAAGAAGTGCAGTTTATGGATGGAAAAGCTCTTTCAGAAGACAGACAGAGTGCAGAATGTAAGGTCAGTTTTTGCGGTCTGTATTAGACCGAGCACAGCTTCTCTTAAATGGATAGTCATTATCACTCACCATCATGCCATTCCAAACCTGTATGACTTTATTTGTTCCATAGAACACAAAAAGGTCAATTATGGAGACTATTTTCTCTTTGATGTGTGTGTATGTTTTTACCATGCAATTACAATGAAAGGGCACTGGAGCTTTTAAGCTTTTAAAATACCACAAAAGTGCCATAAAAGTATCATTAAAAATGGTCCATATCTGTATAAATTCTCTTGTGTGAGGACTAAATTGGAATTTAAGACATTATTCTCTGAAAGTCAACCCTAACTCTCTGACATATCCATGAGAGAAGCAGTGATGGACATTTAATTAATGAATCATTCTTTTAAGTCAGATTTTTTCAATGAATCGGTTTGCAAAACTGGTTTGAATGATTCATTTAATGACTCACTGACTCAATAATCGGGTCTCAGCAGTTAACAGTTCACTGGTGGGGAAGAATATCAGTCAATCAGCCTATTATGTGACTTCAAACTCAAATTATTGACACAAATTATTACCGCATGAGTTGTATGGACTACATTTCTGATTCTTTTATGGTGCTTTTGCATCCTTATCTAGCCATATATATATATATATAGAGAGAGAGAGATGGAAATATAGTTTATAGTTATATATATTTGGTGAGAACATGACCAATGAATTTTCAATTGAGGGTGATCTATCCCTTTAATAACTAACCCCCATATCAATGCTGGAAAGTCCAGGAAAAAAAGAAAGAAAAAAAACCCCCATTGTTTCTCATATTCAGTGAGTCTGCATGTGATTGTTGACAATCTTATGTTGTGCCGGTCTTCATCTTTATCATATTACTTCACCATGGCACTCCAGAATCATTTTCAAATGCAGTGCATTCCAGCTATAGCTTTGCTTGGATTTGTCCATGTATTGGGCAATGCGTCTCATGACATTGGAAAGCCAGTAAAATAGCAGGAGCAGAGTAAGAGGATAAGTCTTGAGGAAGCAGTGACAAGCACCGTATGCACAAAAAGCTTGTATAACAGTAGATTTTACACTAAATAACTCCATAAATCTTTATTTCCCCCCCTTGAATAACAAAGCTGCTTCTTTGTTAGTAATTCATGACCCATATTAATGTACTTCCTCTAAAAATACTAAAATTACTACCCATTAAAATGCATTGAATTGGTTCAGATGGTCATTTACATACACAATGTATATAATATAATATAATATAATATAATGTATTTGTAGCATCAAAATGTATTACAATTTTTTAAACTGTTCACATAGTCATGTACTTACACAATATATAATTTAAAATAAATGGTAAAACTTTTTAAGGTGTCCTTATTGCATGTTAGCTACATATACTTACTATTGTAATACCAGTAAATTATGCATAATTACATGCAAGTAACCCTAAACCAAACCCTAATCCTAAATCCTAACCATATAGTAAGTACATGTAGTTAATTATACTCAGTACTTAAATGCAGGGCCGGTTCTAGACATTAGGAGGCCCTAGGCAAAATTCATGTTGGAGGCAGGCTGGGGGGGGGGCCCCCCCCCCCCCCCCCTTTTATTTAGGCTATATAACATTTAATTTTGCATTATTTTTACTTATACAGTACAAAAGATTGGACACATCACTATTTTTAATGTTTTTGAAAGAAGTTTCTTATGCTCATCAAGCCTGGATTTATTTGATAAAAAAAAATAATAATAATAATATTGTGAAATATTATTACAATTTAAAATAATGGTTTTATATTTTACTATACTTTAAAATATATTTCTGTGATGCAAAGCTGAATATTCATCAGCCACTACTCCAGTCTTCAGTGTCACATGATCCTAAAGAAATTATTCTAATATGCTGATTTATTATCAATGTTAGAATCATTGCTTAATGTTTATTTTATAACCCCCTTTTAAGGATTTTTTTGATTATTGAAAAGTCGTTTAAAAATAAAAAATATATAAATCTTTTATAACAATATGTCTCTTTATTATTACTTTTTTTATTTATTTAACATATCCTTGTTGAATATTACTGTTTTGTTCTGTATTTTTGATCAAATAAATGCAGGCATGATGGGCATAAAAAAAATCTTTCAAAAACATTTAAAAAAATTTGAATGGGTACAAATTTGACAGGTACTGTATGTACATATTAATCAAACTTTATCTAAGGTAATCTCTTTATCGTTTGATGAAGATGATATTGTTATTGTTGTTATTATTATTTAGCTTTTTTATTCAATTTATTAATGTAAAATGGGTAATGATAACCACTTAACTTTATGTTTAAAACACATTTTAACATTCAATACGCCTTAATTGTAATTTATTAGGTTATATTTTTGTTTACATATGGTTCAAATGTGTTTTTTTTACACATGATTCAAATCTACAAATACTACAGTTGAACTATGGTCATTGTGAAACGCAGCCCTGTTTGAATGCACTGTCAGCAGTGAGTGAACGCTCTCTTTGATTGACTGGTTCTGTCTTGCAACATTTGCGTGTTCAGATGAGCAGGAAAATAGTTCTATCCTACACAATTACTTGCGAACAAAGGTTATTCGTCCAATTCAATGCATTTGTACACATTATTATTAATATTTTAAATAAACAAAATCACTGGTAAATAAAACACACCTTAGTATCGATATTTTTAGTTTGAGTATCGATACTTTCGATACTCGCATCAGTATCGATATATCGATACTTAGGATCGATACGCCCACCCCTAAATTGCCAAACCATGCACGCAGCAGCCCATGCTTGCTTTTCTGTTAAAAATAACAGTGGTTTGTGACTGTTGATGCTTAGCCTAAATAACAAATATTTTATCGGGAGCATTTATGCTGGGATGTTGTGGATCTTAGGAGATGTTACAGCACCATTTAATGTACATTTCTTTGATGTGCTGAAAAAAAATCTATATAGATTACTTTTATGCGGGCTTTTGCGGGCGGGAGCGGGACAAAACATGAATGTCGCGGGCGGGAGCGGGCCCAGATAAGATATTTTCTGCGGCCGCGGGACTGAAAAATCCGTCCCGCGCAGGTCTCTACTTTGAACACAAACTTCTCTGCTTTTACTTTTGTAGCTATTTTGCTAGTCAGCTCCCGACGCGATGTCATTCACGCAAATTCAAAGCGTCGCGTCTGGGCGCGTCAGCGGCGCACGCGCTCTTTTAAACTCGTAATAAAGTGGTTAATGATCTTTCCAGAAATGCAATTCCATTGCAATCACTCTAAAATAGATGAAGACAACTCACACACCTGCATTAGGAGCTGTAGCCTACTTCTTTGTTTGCGTGCCTGTTTGCTTCGCACAGTTCGCAGCTCCTGAAGGATGCGTAATTTACGCAAACATTCAGAAGGCGGGACCTGCTTTGAAACTGCAACATTAATTGGTTTAATTGCAGATGAGTGACAATTCAACTATATCCAATGAACAATGAGGCTAGTATTTCTGCCCGTCTTGACTGGTGGACTGGCATATAGGGGATGCTACGGTTATGGAGGCCCCTCCTCAAAGCCCGAGGCCCTAGGCAACTGCCTGCTCTGCCTATAGCTAGCGCCGGCCCTGCTTAAATGTATTAATTACACTGTAACAAAGGGCACCTTAAAAATTGTAACATAACATAATATAATATATGTACCCGTGTATTATTAAAATTTTAATTCGTACTGTAGAAAATAGATTGTATTTTATGTTTGTGTAAATGCTTTAAGCAGTGGTTGTTCATAACATTTTAATTGTTTACTCTGGGGTTCAAACACTTAATCAGCATTTTATAAGTGTGTCTGTGCTGCTGACTGGCTGTTAATTAAAGCTGCTTCTGAACCTGAACAGGATGGGTGGATTGAGAAAGAGAGAGAGAGCAGGGAAGGACTGAAGAGTGAAGACTGAGCATGTGCAATTTCTTTATATGAACGTTCTGCTGGCGCATATAGCCTACACATATGGGGCAAACAGGCACTTGAGGCTTACACTTTGTGTGATTATGAAGGGCTAAGCATAGGGCTGTTGGGCTGTATGTTGGATGTTTGAGTTGAGCTTAACTGAGCATCCCTCCTCATGCATGCTGGAACAGGCACATGGTTACTGGCATTGACAAACTCATCTCACACACACATGTTGGGCGCAGTTGACAGCTCAGCTCTAGGGTGCAGACAGAGAGGCAAACGTATATATAGTAATGCTGTTTCTCAGGTTTAAGCAAACTCTTTTTGCGTACCAAGTCTGAGCCCCTCTCCCTGCGCTGCGATGAACGCTTCGCGCTCGCTCAGGATGGGAATCCCCACTCAAGCCCCTAACAGCACCGCGGTGAGCGCGGACACTCTCGCCCCGTGGAATTACAGCGCAGTGAGTGCGCACAAGCTGATGGAGCTGCCGGCGTGGGCTACTACGGTAAGATGATGGCGTTTGTTTAATATAAGTACGTTGTAACATTTAGAGGGGGAAAACATCGGTCATAATGTGTGTCGTACTTTTAAGTCGTGTATATTTATATTAACATATAAAAATATTGGAGCGCTAGTGCCAAAAACGCGTGCGTAATCAGAGGCGCGTTTGAGGGAAGCCTATCCGTTCCATCTAAACGTTACAGGCGCAAGTGTGCCAATTAGCGGGGATGGCTCCCCCAAAAGATAGGCAAAAGTATATGTAAGTATTTTACATGTAAGTACTGTGTTTAAAGGTGCTTTAGTATGTTTCAATAACCACAAAAGTTGCAGGTAACCATAGTAACAGTATGCTGATCGAGCGATTTCCGTTCCGGACGGTACCTCGACAAAATATAAAACGTTATTTGTTTGTGGAAATTACAAAGAAAATTTGTTTCTAGATTTAGTGTTTGAAATGTCTGTCCGATAGGCCGACGGTTAGTTAACTGTGCCAGAGGCGCCAAATACGCGAGATGAACATCACATTGCGTCTGGACAAACTGCTGACAAATATTCAGTTTCTGTCTCTCCGCATGGATACGAAAGGATTAAATGTGTTAGCTAGTCAATCACGCCTCATTGTTTAGCCTCTGGGAGTGTTCGATGATCATGGTTTTCCATAGGTGATTCACAATCATAAGTTTATCGAATTATTCAATTGTATCAAGTGCACAAGCCAAAGCATGTGATTAAGAGGATTAAAATAAAATGATTAACCTGTGAACTCCAATAATGAAATTGTAATAACTTTGTTCAAATGTCATTAAATTATGTTTAAAAGGCCGTTATTTCATGAAGAAAAACTTTTCCACAGACCGCCGTTACACTTCCTTGCTGTATATATTAATATTTTTATGGTAGCACATTTTCAGCTGCTGCAATATCTGAAATAAAAGTATTGCAGTTGCAGGTACTTGATATTTAATGCATCAGTGGAGCATGGAGTCCATTTGTAATGTATAACATGTATCTATCTATTCTGTTATGTCCAGAGCTGGAGTTATTGCTTGACATCAGAAATACTCTCAAAAAGGTATTTCTGTATGATTAGCCTATATTAAATAAAGTTGTAACGGTATTCATTTGTTTTTATAAATGCATTTTATGCTAAATGTTAGACAGTCTGGTTTTAACAATAATTGAACTGGTCTTCATTTCTCATGGTTCTAAAATTCATCCAGACATATTTGGATCAAGTCTGTAAACTATAGTCTGTTCTGTATGGTGTCTTTGTGATAGTATGCAGCTGAATTGCTGCACACTGATCACTAGAGCGGCTCACTATCACCCACACACTCAACCAGAGGTGTTACAACCCTACAAGTGGAATTACTCAGCAAATAAGCACAATTTAGCAGACTGAGTAAGTAATAGCCACATACACACAGATGTCAGTTTGGAAAGTAGGCAGTCATGTGGGAATCTAGCACATGGGATTAATTTCTTAGAGAAGTAAGCTATTCCTGGATATTTCCTATTTGGCGATTAAAATGGGGCATACGAGAAAATGAATTCAGAGGAAGAAAAGAAACAAACAAAGCCAAACATGCATAATGTAGTGCGTGAGAGCATTATTTGCATTGTATAATTTCATCAGATGAAAATGATATGGAAATAGCATGATAATGATGTGAGGTCCTAAAACAGAGCTTTGTCCCTTGTGAGAGTTTTAAACCCAAATTCTACTAAAACATACAGTAATGCTATCCAGGGAAGAAAAAGACAATTAGCTAATGCTTTACTGCTCATAGTCCTTTTTCGTCTCTAACAGATTTATTTATTTATTTATTTATTTTCATTTCATAAATCAATAGGGGTCCAGACAAATTAAAGAGTATGTATTGTGTCATATGAATGAGTGTTATGGCATTCTTCAAACAGAGAGGTGCCTTGTTCCTCTGATGAATCATGACTTTATTTGTTAATGTCACAGCTACAATACAGAGCTTGCATTCATATTCTGATGTAATGGGAATATATAGCTTAACCTTTATATCTTCCATTGACCTAATTTGATTTTTTTTAATCCATGTTATTTTTTCACCCAACTTTGTAGCACTATGTATTAGTGCATAGAATTGAATTCCTATCTGTATCTTTGTGTCACTGTGCATTGTTAACCCTTCGCCTTTTGATTCCAAAACAATAGATTGATTCTATTTTTTTTTTTAGAGTGGCATGGATAGCTTTAGAATTATAGAGTAAATCAATGTGTGGGAGATAAAAAGTAATGCAAATATGAGTTTGAAGCAGGAGCTTGAAAGAGAAGGTGAAAGGTCATGGTTGTACAGGGACTTCAGAGAATAGAATGTTTAAAACTATGCCTTAGAGATTGCAATTGTCAGCGAGGCTCTCACTGTTTGCCTTGAGCTAGTATTGACCCATCTGCATGGCCTAAACAGTTTTTGTGATGACACTGCATGACAATTAGCCTTTTATATTTCATTGCATAAATTCTCCATTCCAGAGCCTGAGATAAAATACTGAGAGGTGGCTGTGGTCTCAAAAACAACAGGTGGAATCAGCCTTTTTTATTTTATTTTATTTTTTGCATAATTTACACTGCAAAGATGGCAGAGACGTGCTTCTGAAGTGTAATTTAGCTGTCTTTCCACTGACTGTTTAATGCTGCTCAGTGGTGGCAAAAATGCATTTACACAGCAATTAAAACTATAGCTTATACTATAATATAGGGGCTGAGGTGGGTCAGAGAAGGCATAATTTAGTCTGGTTTTTATCCGACATTGTGTGTTATGAGCAGGAACAGACCAGCATAAACAGACCATAAAAGTGCCCCTATTATGGATTTTTGAAAATTACCTTTTATGCAGAGTGTAACACAGCTCTAAGTGAATGAAAACATCCTGCAAAGTTTTAAATCTGAAAGTGCACCGTGTATAAAGTTATTGTCTCTCAAAAGAAAGAGTTGACTCTGAATCATTGAAACAAGTGGTTTTTAAAACTAATCCCAAGCCATTTCATGTTGACATCATCATGAAACATTAGCATATTGTCTGCCCACGTGTTGCTCGCGCAGACCCGGGAAAACTTGGTCTGAATGAAAATGCTGATTAGTCCTTTGCCACTAGGTGCCGCTTTTGGAGCTGAAAAAAAAAGCTGTTCCCCCGGTAACGGCTGTACACAAAGCAGCACTGCCCTCACAAACACTTTATCAGGCATTACAGGCATGATGAAATGAAAATGAGACCAATCGGACCAATCACCGCAGATTAGCGTCATGCAATGGAGGGGTTTGGAAAAATGAATCGTTGAGCGAATCGTTTGGGAGTCGTTGAGCAAGTAAGGTAAAAATAAATGAATATCATAAGACAATGAAAGTGTTTTTTGACCTTGCATGCATGTCAACCTGTTGTTGGGGACTCCCGAAACCAAAATATGAACTTTTCATAACCCATAATAGGGGCACTTTAAGGTGTTTAAAGATGCCTTTTGTCATTTAAATGAAAGCCAGAACATTGGACACTGGCCCAACTTTCAAATCCAGTGAAAGCGATCCATGTGTTAGTCTTTTGCCAATAAATGCTGATTTAGCTTGAACTTACATATTCTGAAATCTTCTAAAGATGCAGGTTTGAGACAGAGTTTCTGGTTAATTCATAAGGCTGACATGACCCTGTGCTGCTTTGATGATCTTCCGGATTTTTAAAGGTCATATGATTTCAGCTTTGTATTCTTGGAAAGCAACACTACATGATTTATTATAGTAGCATTTTAATGTTTTTTTTTAGGGTTATTTGACACTGGCTTGATCAAGTTCAATTGAGTTTTGTCTCTGAAGAGACGGGATGAGTCCAAGGTTTATTGCAACCGACTTGTCCAGTGTGTATTTGAATTGATTTCTGGCTTGTCAGAAGTAAAACAGAGAGCAAAGAGGTTTCTGTAATACAATGAGACATTCACAAAATGGAGACAACATAGACATTGGTCTGTTCCATATGTCTATGTCACAAGTGAGGAATAAAGCACTTTTGTTTGTTTTTGTATTTTATGTTTAGAGAATTGTTGTGAAATATATCAACAACCACTGAAAAAATAAAGCCAAGTGTATTTTTTAACACTATTTCAAAGTACAGTGATATTGACAATCAAGGACAAACACAAAATCACAATTTGAATGATGTTTCATTTCATTGTGATTATCAAGAGTTTGTCAAGGTAAACTTTCAAGGTAAACAGTAGCGGGAGCCCTGATTCCTTATTAATGATAATGGTTTTGACATTAATGTTAAAGCACTAGATATTGTGTTTGGATGTTCACATATTTTTGTCATATGTATGCATGTTTTATACATCAGAGAGACTAAGACAGTGACAATGAGAGGGAAAGAGAGTGAAACAGAACAAGATATGAATCTGTTCAAACTCTGTTATACGGTGACCTTGCAGTGTCCTTCAAGGCTTTCAAACATTAGTATTCTTCTTAACATCTGAATTAAAAATTCACATTGGGGTGGTCTTTATGTGTCCTGATGTTTTCTGTCTGATTGTCTTAAGCTTTAGTGACATGCCTTGAAGGGACATATAAGATCAGACCTGTCTCTCAGAGAAGACCAAGACTGTGAAAATCTCACACCTTCAAAGATATTAACTTTACAATGTGCCATATTGAAAGCCACATTAATGAATGGCAAGTGGTTTGTTTTTAAAATTAACCATTCATAGGATTCTCAGTGGTCATGGAAGGTACATATTTTATCATTGTGTGTTCCCAAGGAACCAAACCCATGACCTTGATGTTGCTAGCATTATACTGTCCCAGCCTTAGCCTTTAAAGTCCGCCTCCTGACAAAGATATTGATCAAATGTAAATTTTCCTCCAAGTACTTATCACATCAAGTACACTCTATTCAACTAATCTTTGCAATAAAATGTTAAAAAGATATTTAACCCCCTTGATGCATTCATTTTTGAATTACAAAGGGGAAACAGATCTTCATGTTTGTTTTCACTTCAAAACAAGAATAATTCTCATTCTTGTTTGTGTTATATGTTGAAAAAGTTGCACATCTGTCCATTGCAATAGATTGTTACATTGGATCTCCATGCCAGGAATATCAGATCAAGTCTCCTTCTCAGATCCCATCATTAAAACCCTCATCCGTCCCTCGGGTCATTTTGACCCAAAAAGTTTTTTCAAAAAAATTCTAAAAATCGTACCGTACCGTTGATCGTACCGGTCCAAGATTTCTTTACTTCTGTCACACTTGCTCTGGGAATACACACACAAAAAAGTGGATTCGAGGAGTTTAAATGGGTGCAATAAAAAAACAAAAGTGAAAACAAAAGTGTCCCTCGCGGGTCATTTTGACCCGCATTGGAATTAATGGAATTTACGAGAAAACTGCATTTTTCATTACATTTACTAATCGTTGCCTGGGTTGCGTACGTATATGTGGGGCGGAGCTATCAAAATAGGGGCAAGACCCTTTTGGGGTAGGGACGTGTTTGTTTTGGTGATTTCAGATATCAACATTGGCTACCAAAAATCGCTTACCCTGCCTTAAAGATTATGTCATTTCTCATGTTTCACTTATTTTGCCCAGTTAAAAATCTCCATAGGGTTCTATAGGCCCCTTTAGTGGCTGTAACCATAAAATGCAATTTTATGTAATTTTTCCCCACCAGATGGCATCAGAGACACTCAGTGACTCAATTCCAAGGCCATCTGTTGGTTTTTGATGAATCAGGACTGAAATTGTGTCTTTCTTTGTTTTTTTGGGTGAAATAATGTACAAAAACTGCTTATTTGCTTATGTTTTCTTAAAAATATCCAGAATAAAAGGTAAATATGATCAAAATCACCAAAAAATAATAGAAAAACCTACATAAAAAAATAGAAAAAACAATTATAAAAATGTTCCAATATAAGCTTTCTGGACCAAAAATACAATTTGTGTCATTTTTGGCCTTCGGGTCATTTTGACCCGCGAGGGACACTTTTCTTATAGGTTCGGGAGGGACGGGTGAGGGTTTTAAATATTTGTTTTGTTTGGTATCCCATATTATCAACAGTTATACCAGTTAACAGCAAGTCTTGTCTGATTCCAAAATCAGTTAACAAACCTGTATTTTGTCTGGTACTGGTATTATTTTGTATGATACTACCGTATTGGCCCGAATATAAGACGACCCTGATTATAAGACGACCCCCCCCCTTTTTCCAGATGTACCTTTTGGAAAAATGCTTTTTAAAAACCAAATCTTGTTTTTTCTCAGTAAAACACATTTTGTCTTCAATTATTTTCATATTGCATATTTTTCCTATTTTAATTTTTGTTTTGAAAGTATGGTAAAAACTGGTAAAATGTACCAACAATCACATTTAAAAAATATACACTTTTTGATATACCATAAAAAAAAAAACAGGTAGCCCATCTGAATTAGGACATTAGGCTATCCATCTAATAGTAGCCTACCAAAATCTTATTAACAGTAGAAGTTAAATCTTACTGTAGTCTTAAAATCACAAAGGGAGTTTGGTGCCATCAGGCTAACGTGACAGTCACGACTCATGCAGCTGTAAGGTTTTCTGCTTCTTTTGTTTTTACTCGCGATCTTTACAACACGCATTACATTACGTATTTCATGGCACACTCGTTTTATGCGTATTTGGCGCCACCTAGTGTTGTGGGTGTATTATTGACATTTCAAAGTCTAGACCCTGAATATAAGACGACCGCGTTTTTTCAGATGTATTTCAAAGAAAAAAATATCGTCTTATATTCGGGACACTACGGTAACACTCGTTTTATGCGTATTTGGCGCCACCTAGTGTTGTGGGTGTATTATTGACATTTCAAAGTCTAGACCCTGAATATAAGACGACCGCGTTTTTTCAGATGTATTTCAAAGAAAAAAATATCGTCTTATATTCGGGACTATTTAACTAAAAGTCTTCTATCAGCCTGAGAGGTTGACAGAGGAAGAGCAAGAAAGCAAGAGATGAAGCAATGATGAGAAAAAAAGAGTTTATTGAATAATCTTAGTTGTATATGTTTCAGTGCTCAGACTTCGTCTGAACATCATCCCTACTTCTAGACTTCGTCCTGTATTTTGTTTAACCAGTACAAATTCAACAAATGTTATACCAAACCAAAAAGAAATGGAAAATTAATTTTACAAAATCTTGTGAAATGAAAACCATGAAATGGAGACATTACCATGTCACTTGCTCTTGAACACCACAAAATGATAATATTAAACAACAACAGAAAGCATTACAAGAGCAAGAAAAATATGTAAAATAAGTCATATAACAAAAATCAGTCAAAGACTAATAAAACTAATAAAAATGGCTAAAATTAGCTTTTAGAAATCCATCCACTGTAGCAAAGGCACGCATCAGAGATTCAGAGGGTTAAATAATGATTCACTATGGTAAGAACTGCCAATGGGTAGCCAAGAAAAATGGGTCAGGGGTATCAGTTAAAGCTTGCATAGATTTAAATCATCAGCACCTCTGAGCTGCACATTGTCAACGTGCTGTTTGAAATCTGTCTCTGTGTCCAATGTTTTTGCCTAGTAATGTTGTAGAATCAAAAGGAATTTGTGCAGTTTGAAAACTTCAGCTTGAATTCAAGTTCACCTTCCTCCAAGAAAGTTCTTTCAGGAAATACACCCATGCTCTTTGCGGAAAGGTCTCAGCTTTTGTTGGACAGACAGAGTAGATAATCTCCCCAAAAATACTATTTTTTTAAAGCAGTGGATCAGCTGTCCTTTATCAAGGTTTCCGTTTGTGCCCGTAGTCTCTAGAGACGTTCCTTACCGATCAGGAAACTGTCAGCTGACAGATTTAGAATTGATTGTGTGTGCTCCTATTCAGACTTTTCTTCTAGCCGCAAGCTATGATAATAAGTTGAGCAGCACAGACAAGCAAATTCATTCAACACAATCTGTTGCTCTCAATCTTGCAGGTTAATGTTTGTTATTTATAAAAGCTTTTAAATAATGCAAACATAGTACAATTTAATGGTTTTTAATTATGTTTTTTTAGATGATTTAAGATCTTTGTTGTGCATTTGGTGTTATTCTAAACAACTGCAGCCCAAAAATAAAGCACCATGACATTGTTCTCTCTATGCTATGATTAGCTAATGGTACAAATAAGCTCCTTGCAATGTGGTGAAATGTCATTTTCTCTTCTTTATCCATTTCTGTCTTTCTCTCTGTCTCTCCTTGTCTCTTTAAATCGCTCTCTGAATATCTAAGTAATAGTAGTGACATTTTAAGAGCACTTCCCATCTATTTGTGCCACGGAATCATCCCTCCAAGTAGCAGAACATGCCTCATCGATAGACCGAACAGACAAGCACTGTAACGGCACTGACATATGAGGGTTAAACCAAATATCAGCTCTGTCTCTCTAGATTAGGCAAAATGACAATCATGGCAATTTGTAATGGATACTGTGCCTTCCAGTGTCTACTTTCTGGATGTTTGTGAAAGAGTGTTTTCCAGAAATTGTGCCATTTACCATTGTGCCTAAACATTTCATGACCTGTTTAATTATTTTTTGAGGTCGTTTCATTCGAATAAGATTAGACATGTGCCGGTATTCGGTAATGCGATATATCGCGATAATAAACATGCATGATATTGTTATCGCGGGCACTTCAAAATACAGAGAATAATTATTTATTACAAATTATTCAGAATTTTTAATGCATTTTAAGAATACTTTTCCCATCAAGTTGTCACAATGCACAACACCACTGTATGCTGCGTCAAAGACTCATGTGCACTCTGATGTAAACAAACAAGGATGAGAAGCGCATGGCGGCGCACGTGAGAGACACTCTGGATGATAGCGCACATTCACTCTCAGACAGCAGATGGCGCTGAACAGCAGAAATGCAGCCATTACCCTGGAAACCCCGTAAACAAAGCAGCTGCGCTACTTTCTGTTTCTGAAATTTATTTAAATGATTTTAACAGCCATTCAGATTTGTGTATTCGCTATATGGTGTTCACCACATAAATATTTAGACTTAATAGGCTATTTATTTTCAAACGTTTTTACATTTTAATCTGGACTACAACATGCCCTATATATTGTTTGAAAGTGGTTTGATTCTTTATTGTTCGGTCACACTTTACATTAGGGCTTCATTAGTTAACATTAGTTAATTCATTAGTTAACATAAACTGCCAATGAAAAATTCTTCCAAACATCCATTAATCTTAAGTAATTCCAATATTTAATAACAAGTTGTTAATCCAAAGTTGCAACTGTGTTATTAAATGAGCTAACACGAACTAAGAATTGTATTTTTTAACAAAGAATAATAACTTCTGTAGCAAATGTAGCTATTGCTCATTGTGAATGTTAATGCATTAACTAAGGTTAAATAATGAGATCTTATTGTTAAGTGTTACCTATTGTAGTTATTGTAATTTTTTTGCACTTTAAACTGTGTAAAATGTTTAACTTTATACATTTTATGTGTATTGCGTTATTGTATTTAAATGTTCAATTATTTTTATTATAAGAAAAAAGTTATTAAATCTGTTATACTGTATTATGACAGCACTTTTTAAAACTAAATT